>NW_015648505.1:77960-135815 GCF_001515625.1 Sinocyclocheilus rhinocerous
GTCGCAGAGAAAAATAAATAAATACGACATCTGTCATTTAAAATGATAGGCTAAGCAAAATATAAACAAAACCGAGTTGAACGTCCTTCAAGGACAGCGCATCCACACTTTGCTCCATCCTTATTCTGCTCTGTCATCGACAACCTGCCTGTTCTGTCTGAGGGCCGTATATTTACCACCGGTACAGCCTGCTCTGAGCATCATTATGCACAGACCCCACAATTAAAACGTGTGACGCAGAAAGCATGCGTGCAGCGCGTGCATAACAGTCCGAGTGCAAGCTGTACCGGTGGTCAATAAGAATAAAGCGCAGATATGCTGTTCTGAATGGACGTCGGGAACAGGATTTTGTTAGACCGCCCGCTCCCGTTCAAATTACACCCGTTACCGATGTCACGGTGCGTGCGGGGAGATGAAGCGAGGACTCAATTGCAGGAGAAATGGTTATTTATTTTGATAATAAAAATGAAACAAAAACAAACTCAAACCACCCCGAAGGGGAAAAACAGACAGGCAGGCCTAAAGCTGCACCACATGCAGACACGAAACACACACAATGAGAAATGACGGATCAGCACAGGATGACAGACACAAGGAGAATAAATGGGAACCAAACGAGGAGGCTAACGAGGGAGACACAGGTGGATCAACTTAAACTATAACGAGGTAACAAGATGGGAGGGGCAAGACAATAAGACAGGAGAGAGCACATGGCGACAGACAAACACAACACAAGCCATGTGCTCACAGAACACAGTCATCTGGTGGCCCTCCTGGGCACACCCGCTGTAGACTGCGACAACCGATTGCTACCACGTTTTATTTGGGAATTTAATATTGGGAATGCAGACCTCTAGCTCCAGGTGTGCTATGCCAACGCTAGCTCGGATGTTGCATTAAGGGGATCCTTAATGCAACATCAGAGCTAGCGTTAGCATAGCACACGGTTTCGAATGCTAAAATGTTTTACAACTTTCGGTAACACTTTAACTTAAGGACCCATTCTCACTATTAACCAGTTGCTTATTAGAAGTATATTGCTAGCATATTAGCTGTTTATCAGTACTTATAAAGCACATATTAATGCTTTATTCTGCATGACCATATTTTAGATCTCTTAATTCAACCCTATACCTTAACTTAACAACTACCTCAATAACTATTATTAAGCAGCAAGTTAGGAGTTTGTTCAGGGAAAATTCCCTTTACAAACTCTTTACAACAAAGAGATTATCAATACTGTAAGTGTTACCATCTTCATCTCTTGACTTTCAAAAAACCTTGAAATACTCATTATCTTGAGTTTACTGGTCCATACAAGACTGTCTTAAGCAAGCAACATGCAGCTAACATCAGAAGGGCTTGCATGCTTTGACTGTTAGAAACACAGGCTGAGGGGAAATAGAACTGGCACGATGCTTGTGTTCTTGTCACCTCATAACAAGCCTAAGCTTGACAGTTGCCTTCCTGCTTGGCTCTCTGCTAAAGGAACAGCACAACACCTTACACCTGTAGGCAGGCAGACAAAATGAAACCACTCTGCCAGAGTGCTTTTAGTCAGAAATGAAGTGTTGCTTTGCTTTTATATTCAGGAAGAGAAGTATTTATCTGCCTCCAGTCAGCAATGGCCTGTTGTGAGGCTGTAAAAAAAACTCTTCTGTCGTGTCACTAACTTCAAGGTTGTTCTGACATTCGGGCTCAGGCTCTGTCAACGCTGCTTGTCAAGATGAAGAGAGTCTTTGATATGCATGATCTGAATAATACATTGAAGATGACATGTTGTCCTCACGGACCTTTCGAGATCACTCTAGCCACTAAATAAAATGGCATCAATCACGAATGGCCCTTGATTCTTGAAGCTTCAGTCTTTGGGAGATGACACAGTAACTTTTACATGGATATGCCATTAAATTTCTAACTGTTAAAAGTGTTTGAGATCTATCTTGAAGGTAATTTTGTATTCACTGTATGTAACAAACTACAGAAGTAAAATGTTCAAGCATCCAAGACACTTGGAACTTTGAAACAGAATAATCGCTTACACCAGCATACAGCAAAATCAATTATTTAAGGCTGCTGGTGAGACAAAGGAAAGGGGCATCTAAAATCTAAAAGAAAGAACAAGAAAATCAGTAACACTTTATGTAAGAAGCTTCAATTTGTTAAGATTAATGCAATCATGAACAATATTGACAGCATTTATTAATATAGGTGAATATTCATCTTTATAGATACTGTTTAAATTACTTTATTAAATTACAAATTAGTTTGGATAAATTAACATAATTCGATATATTATCAACATATTTGAACTAACAGCTAATAATATAAGATAACACTTTAATTTGGGACCAATTCCCGTATTAACTACTTGCTTATTTGC
This sequence comes from Sinocyclocheilus rhinocerous, assembly GCF_001515625.1. Taxonomy (NCBI): domain Eukaryota; kingdom Metazoa; phylum Chordata; class Actinopteri; order Cypriniformes; family Cyprinidae; genus Sinocyclocheilus; species Sinocyclocheilus rhinocerous. Next base: position 80,344 of record NW_015648505.1, read on the forward strand.
ATGCACATTACTAGTATATAGGCTGTTTATTAGTACATATAAAACACACATTAACGTCTTATTCTGTATAATCAATATACTATACTACATCCCTTAATCTTACCCAATACCTAAACGTAACTACCTTACTAACTACAGTCGTGGTCAGAATTATTGGCACCCTTGGTAAATATGATCAAAGAAGGCTGTGAAAATAAATCTGCATTGTTAATCATTTTGATCTTTTATTTTAAAAAAATCACATAAATCTAACCTTTCATTGGAGGGAGAGAATTTAAAATGGGGGGAAATATCATTATGACACAAATGTTTTTCTCTAATACACATTGGACACAATTAACAGTACCCTTTTATTCAATGCTTTTTGAAACCTCCATTTGGCATAATAACACATAATAACAGCTCTGAGTTTTCTCCTATAATGCCTGATGAGGTTAGAGAGCACCTGACAAGAGATCAGAGACCATTCCTTCATCCAGAATCTCTCCAGACCCTTCAGATTCCCAGCTCCATGATGGTGCTTCTCCTCTTCAGTTCACCACACTCATTTTCTATAGGGTTCAGGTCAGAGGACTGGAATGGCCATAGCAGAAGCTTGGTTTTGTGCCCAGTGACCCATTTTTGTGTTGTTTTTAAGGTTTGTTTTTGGATTATTGTCCGGTTGGAAGATCCAAACATGGCCCATTATAAGATTTCTAACAGAGTCAGTCACTTTTTGATTTTTTATCTGTTGGTATTTGATAGAATCAAAGATGCCATGTATCTAAACAAGATGTCCAGGACCTCCAGAAGAAAAATAGGCCCACAACTTTAAAAATACAGCAGTATATTTCATTGTACACATGGGGTACTTTTTATCTTGAGTGTTTGTTGCTAAAAAGCTCATTTTTTAGTTACATCTGACCATAGAAGCCAGTCCCATTTGAAGTTCCAGTTGTGTCTGACAACAGAATATGCTGGGGATTGTTTTTGGATGAGAGTATTTTCTTTTCTTTATTTTTTTTTTCTTGAAACCCTCCCAAACAACATGTGGTGTAGGTGCTGTTTGATTTTTTTTTTAAAGGTTTTCTGGCCCTGAGACTCAACTATTTTCTGCAGTTCTCCAGCTGTGGTCCTGGGAGAGTCTTTAGCCACTCAAACGCTCCTCCTCACCTTGCATTAGGACGATATAGACACACGTCCTCTTCCAGGCAGATTTGTAACATTTTCTGTTGATTGGAAATTCTTAATTATTGCCCTGATGATGGAAATGGGAATTTTCACTGCTCTAGCTCTTTTCTTAAAGCCACTTTCTAATTTGTGAAGCTCAATTATCTTTCTCATTGTGATGGATGATTAAGGGAATTTGGCCTTTGTTTTCCCTCCTATTTATATTCCTGTGAAACAGGAAGCCATGGCTGGATAATTTAATGTTCATAATTACCCTGGTATGCTCAAAATTGTAAATATGAATGGAAATATACTTCACAGATATTTTACACATAAGAATTTCTAGGGGTGCCAATAAATGTGTCCAACGTGTATTTGAGAAAAAACATTTATTTCATAATGAGATTTCCCCCCATTTTCAATTGTTTTAGTTCAATGAAAGGTTAGATATTTGTGATTTAAAAAAAAATAAAAGATCAAAATGATTAACAATGCAGATTTATTTTTAATAAGCAGTAATTAAGAGTTTATTGAGGCAAATATTGGGTCCCACTTTATATTAAGTGACCCTAATACCTGTGTTCTTACATATGGAGCTTATAATATGACAATACTATTTGAATTTGAATTGTGTAAATTTGAATTATTGACAAGTGTCATTTAACAAAACTGAATTTTATGTGGCATTTAACATAGTTCTGAATTTGATTTTTTAAACTTGAATATTTAACATTTGAAATTTAACAAAACTGAATTTTTTATGGCAGTTTTTTTTAATAGACATGTATTTTCAAACAGCTGACTTTTTGTTCTGAATTGTTAGACTGCAAATATCCAGTTTTTAAAAATACAGTTTTCAAGATGAAGAAATTCGGAACATCAAATTCAATATTCAAAATTCAATACGCAGAAATTCAGTTCGTACAGAAAGTAGGTCAGAGGTTATCCACAGGGAAGAGTAGATGATCTCCGAAAAGTCGAACGAAGCATTTACGTTGACCGGAGTGGACATGTTCAATTCACTTAGGCTAGTTTTGTCATGGCCACAACATATTAACTCGTGGAAACGTGGCCACGAGATCATTTTGTGGAGATAATTGTATGGAGATGATGACATCCTGGAATCGCGGCTGCCGCTTTCTCTCGTAGTAGAAGTGTTTTGTTTGGTCTCGGGGCAGACATTGCGATAGTTACAATTAATAATCTGCCCGGTAATAGGTTAAAGTCGATAAAAAGACAAGATAAAAAGATAAAACATGTTTTTATCTCTGGCGGTGCCTGCCGCGAAGTGTAAGTTCTCTGCCTCTGCACGGACAGCCTACTTTCCTGCTATTCACAATTTGAATAGAAGTTTTAATAAACAAGTTTTGTCTACCTCATGTAGGAGCATACGTGTGTGGTTCAAGTCGGTTACGGAATTATAGTGTTGCTGTCAGATAACGGGTCGAGTGGTCTGTCAATTACTGCGGGTGCGGGTTTATCAGACAGGACCCGTGCAGGACTCTGCCACGACTTCTTATGTTGAGGGAACAACATTTTTTTTCCTGTGGCCACGAGTTTAATGTGTAAACAACCTGCGTGATGATCATATAACCTGGGATTATCAGAGATGGATAAAACATTTTTGTCCATCCCACAGTCTTGTAAATCCGTTAACTGATCGTCTTTTTCCGTAATATTTGTATATTATTATTATTGTTGTTATTATTATTGGTTATATTTTTATATTTGTTTGTATTTGAGTTATTTTCCCTTCATTCGATCTCTTTACATAACGTTCTGAATAGTTTTGCCGACATGCCAATAAATCTTTGATTATGCTATGATTTACGGGAATTTTTACTGGAAGCGCAGATTTTAAAGGTTGAATTTATTTCGGCTAATTAATAGACTATTGTAAATAGCCCTATATATAAATCCGCGTAGTTTCATTTGTAAATAAAAACATTTATTTATCATCACATACCGGTGTAAATACAAGTCAAAACTTTATTGGCGTAATTGTCAGGCGTTAACAGTATTTGCAAAATATGGTAGCACTACCATATTCGATTCCAATGATGTCATCATCTCCATACGATTATCTCCACAAAATGATCTCGTGGCCACGTTTCCACGAGTTAATATGTTGTGGCCATGACAAAACTAGCCTAAGTGAATTGAACATGTCCACTCCGGTCACCGTAAATGCTTCGTTCGACTTTTCAGAGATCATCTACTCTTCCCTGTGGATAACCTCTGACCTACTTTCTGTACGTACTGAATTTCTGCGTATTGAATTTTGAATATTGAATTTGATGTTCCGAATTTCTTCTTCATCTTGAAAACTTGAAGCTTTATTTTTAAAAACTGGATATTTGCAGTCTAACAATTCAGAACAAAAAGTCCGCTGTTTGAAAATACATGTCTATTAAAAAAACTGCCATAAAACATTCAATTGTATTAAATTTCAAATGTTAAATATTCAAGTTACAAAAAATCTAATTCAGAACTATGTTAAATGCCACATAAAATTCAGTTTTGTTAAAAGTTAAGGCCACTTAATATAAAGTGGGGCCGGTTTAGGGATATGTAAAGTGGGAGGAGTTGGATCTCGAGTTGGTGGAGCAACACTTTTTTCCACTTCACTAAGTACTTGTGTAACAGGAATTATATAACTACATATTGTAACAACAATATGTATAAGAGTAATTGGAACCATTTGATCCAGGGGGTGGAGATTTACCTGACTGTTGACATCGACATCGCGATACTTACGAGACATCATCGATATACGATAATATCGTCATATCGCCCAGCCCTAAGCCTAACTTACTGGCCGCTGCTGTGTAACATCAGAGTAATTACGTGGTAAATCTAATATAAAGTGTACCACTTTCTTTACCAAAAAGTGCTGTTAGTCCTATTACACATTTGTACTTTCATTACCAAAAAGTGTTGTTACCAATGTCCTGTTACACATTTGTACTTACACACACCATTCAGTGGGTTGTTACATATGTGTAGTTACACAAACATTAGAGCTGTAGACACTATGTACCAATGTGTACTTACACTGTGGTTACATACTACGTACACATCTAGTTACTACGTAAGCACACAGGTATTAGGGCCACTTAATATAAAGTGGGACCAAAAGTTGTAGTTAATTGTTAGTTAATAGTGAGAACTGACCCTCAAGCTAAAGTGTAACCTAATATATTTATTAATTAACCCCATAAAAAAAATTCAACTTTTTAAATCTAGGTTAATTTTAACTTAAACTTGACATTGTAATGTATAGGTAGAATTTAATTATAATGAACTTTTGGATTTATTTTAACTATTAACTAGTTGCTTATTGGCATGCATATTACTAGCATATTGGTTGTTTATTAGTACTTATAAAGCACATATTAATGTCTTATTCTGCATGATCATATTTAGATCCCTTAATCCTGTCCCCATACCTAAACTTAACAACTACCTTAACTAACTATTAATAAGCAGCAAATTAGGAGTTTCTACGGCAAAAGCCGTAGGTAATAGTTAGTTAATAGTAAGAATTGGTCCCTAAACTAAAGTGTCACTACACTTTTAACTAATTTTTACATTATATCCATACTTTTGAACAAAGACTAATACATGCTATTGTTGTCCTTAAATGTTCATGATAACTAATGCATTAACTAACACCATCAAATTGAACTGTAAAGTGTTACCAGGAAATCGAACGCAACTGCAGGCAGAAATGGTCACAAAGTTTCAGTTATTTTGTGACTGCAGAGGTGAAGAAGGTAAGTGCACTGAAGGATTGAAATGATGGAAGGGCTGCAGTGGAGGAGGAGGAGGAGGAGGAGGAGGAGGAGGGTCATCAGTGATGTTTATAGCACAGTCTCCACAAGCACTTAGGCTGATACATTACGCTAATTAAAACCAAAGGTGGTGAGGCAGAGAGCGGGGGAGAACCGCTGGATTTTAATGCATGAATTAAAACAAGCCACCCTCGTCTGATGTTGGGTGTTGGTCACAGGCTAAGTACAGAGCAAGATAAAGGGCCCCAAGCACTCGCGGCAGGGCTCCGTGACCTGCCCAAGACATTGTATAAATTAGCACGGCAGCATACGAGGTCCTCGCTGGAAAATGCGAGCGAATGTGCTCCAATTAAAGCTTTGAAAAGATTATACAGCAACCGCACAAAGCTCCCCTGATGACACTCCAGAATGGCAGAGAACAGAAGTGGCGGTGGCTTCTTATTAAGCAAGATGCCTGCTCATTTGGTGTTCTGATATTAAAGGAGATTTGAATATGTCTGAATGCCAAACAAGGCTTTATTAAAGCAGTGAGGGGCGGCTGGAAGACTGAACTGAGGCTAATTTGCCGATGGTGTGTAACCTTCATGGAGACTCGAATCATCAATATGAGGCTAAACTCAGCCAGACTTTAACTCTTCATGAGCAGAATGATCCTGAGCAACAAGGAGGAATTTCACATAAATGTCACTTGCGTAATTAGAGCAAGGGTCCAAAGGTTAGAGCTTTTTTCTGTACACAGATGCAAAGGGTATGATGATGAATGATACTGTCATATTTAGACAATTATGTAAAGATACAAGTTTGTATGTTGTGTAGCCTATAAATTAATTTCTTCAATGTGTTTCTTGAGCCAAAACAAGTGTGATAATTTCTAGGGTTTCAAATCAGAATATACGACTTTGTACGACCATCTTCAATGGGTCTTCATTCATAATGATGATACAATGAAAATTCAGCTAAAATGAAAAAAAAAAAAAAACAACAAAAAACAACAAAAAACTCAAGATGGTTTTACATGGTTTATACGTGGTTTATAGATGGTTCTATGTGGGTTTTAGTGTTGATTAGCTGGAAGACCATCTTGGTCAAGTTTATTAGATGTTAGAATTAAAAAGACCAGTGTTATTTTAGTATCAGTTGTACTGATATACTATAGTTTTTGTTCAAGTTTTAAAATACATTTTATTTATTAAATATTTATTATTTAGTTTTTGTTTTCACTTTAATTTTAATTAATTTTAAGTAATTTTGTTTTGTTGTGTGTTTGTATTTTTTTAATGTCTATATAGTATTTGTTAATATAGTATTTTATTATATATTGTATTTTATTTATTTTAGTTTATGTAGTTTTAGTTATTTTAATACTTAAACTAAACAAAAAAAGAGAGAATTTTTGGCAACTATGAATTAAAACAAGTTTAATTTATTTACTTTGTTTTATTTCAAGTATTTATTTTGTTTAATGGTTTAATTTTCATTTTAGTTAATGATAATAAACCTGCCTTGCACAAGAAACAAACCACTACAATAAGTTCTAAAAATTTGCTTGAGAACCTCAAGGAGTCTTCAGTCTGGTTAAACATTCATTCATAACTTAAGACTGTCATAAAAAAGTTCTGAGTGAAGAATATACCAGAGGATTTAACAAAATACCATCAAGAAAGCAAGACGGCATGTCATTTATTGTAGAAGATATGAAAAACAATGAAGCAATCAACTATACCTGCTTAAGAGCTGAGAGAGTCTGCAGGCCAGTTGCCTTGGCAACCATGGTATGGCTGTTGCCAGGGCTTGGTTGAAGAATAAGTGCCAGTCCCGAGATGGCATGAACACGTAGCTCCACTATGGACACTTTATCGTCTACCACAGAGAACTGTGTTTCACCCAGCACCGCCTCCACTGCCAGTGGAGATTCAACCTGAAACCAATAAAACATGATGCCTTTTTACAGTAAGAAAGACAGCCTAAATGGAATAAAGCATGGGGAGGAGTGAAGACACAAAGAGAAACATTTAGTGGATAATCCCACATATTCAAGACACAGACCACTGAGTAAAGGAAGGATGGGAAAATACACCTTTTCTCCAGAGGACCGCCAGCACTCGGCTTCCACATAAATCCTCCATCTGACACTTCAAACCCATTATGTCACAGTTTCTTCACCTCCCACCACCGTTAAAGGTCACCAGGGACTTACCAAGTGAAAAGTCAAGTGGGGAGGCACGACTAGGAGGGTCAGATATTCTCTTTTTTTTTCTGTGTGTCTTTGCTGAACCATGAGACCCTGGCAATCCCAAGAGCCACAAAGCACCATGTTAGATAAAACAAGCTGCAATATAGGGATGGTTTTTCACTTTTCATAATTCAGGAAGATTTGCATTTTGCAAGACAAGAACAAGTCAGCCTACGTGGAGTGTTTTTTGCCTCAAGAAAGACATAATCAGAGGGAGAAGTACATAGAGCTTGGATGAATTTTAAAACAGACTGAACCATTGCCAGGAGCCAACTCTACAGCCTCTCCATGACAAACAGAAGTTTAAAGAATTATGACTAGTAAAGAACACTAAAAGATGTTGACAGAAACTGAAGTTCGTTTTGCTTTGACACCATCCGTATATGTCAAAATTATAGTTCATTATCTTTCTTTTCAATTACAGCTATTCCAAACAAAGAACAAAAATATTACCTTCATATAATTGGCTTAATCTCAGCAGAGCTAGTTACACTTAACCACACAGGAGGGAGCAAAGCTCATTTTTCTCTTGATAATTTAGCCCAATAAAGTCCATAATGACTTTTAATGGTGTTCAGAAATCTCCAAGCTCCGCAGCAAACATTTTCATCCAACCTGCTATTACTTGCCTCTTCAAAATTACCCATCTCCAGCTAAAAGCCCTCAACGCTGATGTAGGTTTACGAACTAGCCATGCTGTTGATTATACTTCGCCTGTATAAAGCCATTCTCAGCCATCTTTTGGCATAATAATCCCATCCAACCATTTTGCAGTTTTCTCTCGCTGAAGCACACAGTGAGGTGGGCGCCAGGGAGCTGAACCCAGGCTTTTCCTGATCCAGCCTAGACTTGCGACCCATATGTCCCAGATGCACATTGTTTGTGTCCCAATGCACTAATGTTTTGGAGCAGGCTGTTACAGTTCATTGACCATCCAGTCCTATACAATCCCATCTCCTTTCCTCCGGCTGGAAAGGGGATGTAGACCAGGGGGAAAACCAGATGAATGTATAATTGAACTGAACTGTTTTGTTCCTGTTTTTTTATTTCCTGCGTTCAAGGCAGGCTTCAAAGATAAAGCACATTTGAAGGAAAGAAAAGGAATAACAGATAGAAAAAGGGGAACTAAAAACAAATTCTTTCCAGAATGGCTCGTTTGTTTGGTATCCAGGCGGTTGCAATTAGTTTTATTATACTTGCTGATATACCAGCTTTTGATTTTTGCATTATAACCAGAGCTTTGGATGCTTGAATAGAATGTGTTCAAAGGCTAAAAAGGGTCTGCCTATTCCCCCAAAACCTAATTACTGTACTTGGTAGACCTGGAAAGCCAATTAAGTCATAGGAAATACGTACATGGACTCACGATGCTAAGAACGGGTCAAGAATACCTTCTGCTGTTCATAAGATCCTCAAAACAATGTATCGTGAGAGATGTTCAAAGCTTAAAGGTTGTGCGTCTTTGTGCTTAGGTCATAGTGACGGGTGGAGGATGTACGCTGTGGCAGATGAAGATCAAAGACAACATTATTCATACCTTTCTTTTTGTCTTTGCTTTTTATTTTTTTTGTAAGGGTGAAATTATGCTCTGTGCTCAGTTTCGTTTATTTTCAGCTCACATTCAGTGAAAACATTCCAATTCTACATTGGCCATTAGTTATTAATGACCTTTGCCGTTTCGCCTAGTTTAATTACCAAACTTTTTTTTTTATGCTCAAATTTGTTTATGGAGAAAAACAGACACTTTCTGAAGCCAAACAACAGACAACACTTTTGGAGAGGTGTGATCAAGCTGTCAAAACTCCCTCTGTTTGGACACAATGAACTGATGTGTGCTGATTCAATGGAGAGAAAACTTTCAAGGATGATTCCCCCAATTTAACACCATTGAAGTTTTATACCACACAGATAATTCTCTTTCCAAACATCCCAGTTTCTGAATAGCCTACTGGGACTAAATATGCATATGAGTAGCTTTCTAAAGAGACATTAAAGGATAAAGAAAAGCAGCAGAGCTAACTTGATCAATTAAAAGAAATTTTAAATATTTTTATATTTTTAAATTTAAATTTGTATTATTGATTTTATCTGTAAACTAAATTTATATAATTAGGAATCTGTCTATTTAAAAACAGTTAGCTATGTTGACTCTGGACTAAGAGCAATTGTTGTCACAAAATAAAAGAGAAAGGATGAGATGAGCAGAAATTATCAGTCTTCAAACCCATTTATAGTTCCAGCAAACAAAACAAAACAAAAACCAAAAGAAAAAATAAATAAAACACAAAAATGAAATAAAACAAGTCCCCCTGCCAGTGTACAAAGCATAACACCAGAGAAGTCAGTGAAAGTAAAGTTTGTACTTGAATACATGAGACTGTAAAAGGGATTGAATAATTGTCCCTAAGACACTTTGCATTACGTTTTGACAGGTATAAAACCATGAGTAAGGACCAGTGTCCAGTAATATTGGATGAAGAGAATGTAATATAGCAAAATTTAATTGTAGGTTATATAGTTGCATTGTTATATGGTATTGAGAGCTCACCAAAACACATTTTTCATCCATACACCTATCCCCCCATTAATCCATCAATCTTGTATTTATATGATCTGTTCTTATTTGTATTCTACCTTCAGAGTGGATGATCCAAGCTCGTTGGCCACGAGTACCGTCCTGTCCACCAGTTCAGCCACCCTGGCATCCACCACCTTCAGAGAGTCTTGCACCAGTTCTGTCACATCCACTTGCCAGTCAGGACCCAGCATAGTGATCATCTGGTTTGTGCCTTCACTAGAGGTTGTGTGGAACTGGGTCAGAACCTTAACCTGGGCTCTCTGGTACTGCAGTGTACATCCTCTGCTCACTTTACGGTCATCTTCATCATCATCATCGCTGTCTCTGGCCGTTCTGAGGAGATGGGTGAGAGGTCATTATGAGTTACTATAGATAAGAAATTCACACTAGAATTTATGTTCAGTTAACTTCCATTCATAAGAATGATCATGTGGAAGAACAGGCACACCAGCATGTGCTAAGAATTTTTGTCTTTCACTGTTTAAGTTTGCATTCAAGTTTAGTGAACTTTAAATGGTAACTTATATAGTGAAATTTGCCTTTTAGGAAAAACAGAAATAATCCTATGTGAAACCACTTTTTTTTGTGTGTAAACATGTATAATAGAGAATTCAAAGTTCAGTTTAGAAGGCGACGTGCACATGTGTAAAAAAAATACTGTTCTGTAGAACACTTTAACATAAGTTTGTAAATGATTAGATTGCTGAAAAGAAAAGTTGTTTCAGAGGTGGAGCAAGTTATTACATTTTAATGAAAGATGATAAGGAAACCATTTTTCCCCCTTTGGAATAAGGTGGAGTAAGCAATATAAAGGATGAGATGATCAAAAATCATCAGTCTTGAACCTGGCCAAAATATTATGGCATAAAGTAAAGCAAAGCAAAGCACAAAACAAAACAAAACAAAACAAAACAAAACAAAACAAAAAAACAAAATCAAATCAAATCAAAGCACAACGCACAAAGCAAAGCAAAGCAAAGCAAAGCAAAGCAAAACAAAACAAACAAAACAAACAAACAAAAAAATCAAAATAAAAACACAAAGCACATTTAAAAAAGCTATAAATGTTTTTGTTTGTTTTTTAAATTAGGTGTTGGTGTACATTTTCTATAGATCTATAGCGAGTTATTCATCCAATGGTCTCCAAACGATGCATAAGACACTGCACAGATAAGATGATGCTATAAAGTGTACTTTACCGGCTTCCAAGACTGAAAATGTGTTTAGCACAGATTTTTTTGCCATGTTTGTCTCATTACCTAATTAATTTGCATTTCATAAGTGCACTGAGTGTTAAAATAATAGACAATGCATGCTGAACAACGTTCCATTTTTTGTGAATTCCCCCCACAAAGTTTGTTAGAAATTCCAGCATTAGAAAGTGCATCATCTGGAGACCTGTTTCAAGGAGGTTTTGCATCAGTGACTCTTGCATGCCTCACACATACCATCACATTCAATCTATCTCATCTGCTCCCTCAGCAGCATGACACCATGTGAAGTAAGTGAGAGGAAGCAGGGTAAGGGCTGGGTGGATCTTCAAAGCTGAATGCCACTTCACCCATTCTACACACACAACTAATTAATCAGATAACTGGAGTTGTAGAGACAGCTGTCTGCCTCTGACTGACAAAGCATGTCCTGCCCATCGATTAGCCTAAATTGAGCTGCATGTAAAACATTGCGTTATCATGTAAGGAGACACACTGCTACTTCTCAGCAACGACGAAAGATTGACAGGCACACAAATGCAGAAGGAGAAGCCTCATGAAAGTAGAAAGCAATTGTTGATCAGCACTTTGCTCTCTTCTGAGTTAAACACAGGCTCCTGTTGCCATGGAGGTGAAAAACAAGAGGCTCTTGCATCAGTTGAAGAGTGCTGAACCTGGCAGGTAGAAGCACTCTGTGTTCTTGAAGACAGTTGCACTCTCTTGTCTCCTCATACAGGTTAATATGAGTTTCAGAGCAGAAGAACACGCCTCAAAAGTGGAGCTTTGCTTGAACTCATTATAATGTCGGGAGAACTGGAGATTTCATGCACGGGTACCCGCTCATCCAATAAAAATCAGTGTCCAGTTTTGCAGACACATCGTTTCACCAGTTTAGTGAGCTATATCGATCAATCTGTGTAGAAGGCCAATGCAAGAAACCTGCCCACTGACACGTCTCAACATTGGGCAATGTAGTGGAATGAAATGGACAGAGCAGAGGAGGAAAGAACTAAAGGAAGGGAAGAGGGAAAGGAAATAAGAATAAGGGATTGTTCAAACAGGCAGCAGATTCTGTGGTGTATTCGAATCTGGTTAGTTGTTTGATCATAATCAAACATATGAAAATAAGTTTCAGTGTGAATGGTTAAATCATATTTCAAAATAAAATGTAAGTAACGTCAAGACACAAAACAGAGCTGAACTGCTGTGTCTGAATTCGCTCCTTTCTGCTTACATGCTTACATGTGAAATTCACTATGAATAAGTGAACAAATGAGTGGTTTTATACACAGAATATGCATGAATGTGTAAACAGTACAGAAATGCCTTTGATGCTTGTGTTGCCTCACGCAGTTTCCTTTCTTTTCTCCTTTCCCCACAGATCCATCAGTAAGGCTTCAATGGCCTTTATCCACACAAACAAGAAATGTGTTTCTTTAACTCATAGTATACTGGATATTTCTTAGCATTCTCATTAAAGTCGGCATGAAATTAAAACTGACCTAGCTTATTTTATAAATACTACCTTTCAAAAGTTGGAGTTTTTTTCTTTTATTGTTGTTGTAGAGAAATCAATACTTTTATTCAGCAATTAATTGCGAGACAGTAAATATTTATAATGTTCAAGATTTTTTGAAAATCTAAAAAAACCCAGAAAGTTTTGTGTGAGGGGTAGGTTTAGGTAGAAGATACAGTTTGTACAGGATAAATAACATTATGCCTATGGATAATTCCCGTAAACCACATATACCAACATGTGTGTGTGTTTTACACAATTTCCGTTTCATGTTCACTTTAATTTTATTAGGGTCTCTTAAAAACAAATGATATTGTAGGTGAAAAAACAGACTAGTCTGCTATTAGTGTCATCCACACAAATGTATAAGCTTGCAGAGATTACACACTTTATTTTCTGAACATTTTTCTTTTAAAGTTATTCAATTTAAAAAGGAACTGAAAGAAATCAGGAGATTAATCAGGATTAGCTGGTACCTTGTTAAGTCTTATGAACCATAGCTCAGCACTGTGATATCAGGATGAATATGAACAGAGACCAAATGTTCAGTTTTGCCAGCTTCTCTTTCCCTCCATAATGACAGCTATTGTCTTATGTCTTTTGGTGTCATGCTGACTCTTAAGTCATTACTACAGTAACCAGATACATTTACCAGATCTGATTTCTTCACTTGCAAAATGCCAGTGCAGACACTGAGATAAAGATTGGAACTGGAAAACAAATCAGATTTTGAGCTGATCACACAGAGATTGTATGTGTGAACAAAGCCTTGGAGATCTCGGGTCCTGGGAGGAAGCTAAATCTAAGGCACTCAAATTGAGGTCAAATGCAAATGTAACAGCATGCTTGTATTGTGTGTGTGTTGTCCATATAAAACAGGGAAAAACGCTGAAATATCACAGCACTGAGAGACTTTGCATACATCTATATTTAATCTAGCGAGCTAAATGCATCCTAGCAGCTACCCACATGTGCACACAAACTGTATAGTTGACGAGAATAAATGATTTTTTAAATAAATTATTTTTATTTGTTCTGATATTTTTAAATGTTCCAATTTTGCTTAGGAACCAAAATGCCAAAGATAAATCTCTACTGCTGAATTTCTAATGGTTGACTTTTTTCTTCCGTTGCATGGTACATGCGTCACACCACCAGCCCTACATGAAGGCTAGATGTAGATTGACGATTTGCTCCCAAATTGGATTAGCATAACCGAATCAGATCATATTTCCATTTTAATGGCCCATTTGAATGAATTTAATTACAGATTTACATCAAAAAAGAAAGACCTCTGTAAGGGAGCAATAATGATACTAGTGAGTTACCAGAATATTTTCCATCATGATTCATTCTGGAGAGGTTCCTCATGAAAAATGCCTGTGCTGATACTCTGCCGTGCACGGTGTGACAACACCACTGCTTCAATTTGTCAAAATCACAGTAAATGGGCTGTATGAAGAATGACATTCGGGTCTCATGCGGGATCAGCTCTATAGCCGTATTGTAACTAACACAGCCCTTAATGACCCAGCTTTAAAGCTTTTAACAGCTCCACTAATTAAACTATAACACCGTTTTATCACCCTCATAACACCCACAAGTATTAGTAGGATCGAAATAAACAAGCAACAAAATAAAAGAAAACATGCATTAGAAGTGCTACCAGGGAAATCAATATGCATAAAAAGCAGTCTGAGTGCAAGTATTTTCATACGCTTAGATCACTGATGTGTCTTACCTGCGGTCGGGTAATATGGGCACCCTCCAGCCCTTGATGAAGCTCAGTCTGTTGTCTGAGAGCTCCACTTTAAGGGGCAGTTTGGGCACCCAGACTGTGAGCTCAAGAGGAGCACTCAGGTGCTCATAGCTGAAAATCACCCGAGCATTCATGGAGCCACGCGTCTCTTTTCCATTCACAAACACATAGTCACAGTTCATGGACACCTGTTGAGGAGAGCAAAGAGAGATTTGATTGCTTTCACTGCATTCTCTGGAGAGGCTGCACAATACAAAAGCTCTTCACGGGCAACTGCAAGTCAGTTTGAAGTGGGGCTGTAAATTAAAACTTAAATGAATCACACATCAATATTGGCCAAGAAAAGCCACCCAAATTGATGTTGGCTCCAAAGCAGACTACTACCTAATAGTCTATGCAGCATTGCATCACCAAAATGTGGACTCGGATGGAGACTGAAAGGGCTTAGGACATTGTTTTTTTCAGCATCTCACACAATGAGCAACACACTTTTAAGATGCTATGTTATAAATGTGTTTCGAGACTAGATTCATTGCGCTACGTTCAGCTGTTTATTTTACCAAGAACGCATCCATGAACGGCTCCACAATCATTTTATAAGTGTGGTTTGCAATGCCAAGCAGCCTGTAGCACTGCATGGGTAAAGGGTTAAATGCAATATTTTTCTTTTTACCCCATGCTTCACATTATTTTTATATAATAATTGTATTAAATTAACACATTAAATTGACATGCGTATTTTATTATTATTTTTCTTTCAAACCAATTAACACTAGAAAGGGTTAAAGTGTCATTCTGATTTACTCTCAAAAGCATCAAGTAAAACATGAAAATCATGCATTTAAAAGTATTTTTAAGAGATCTTTTTACTTGCAACATGTTTCCTAAAATAACAACCCATAGGAACTGGGTCTGACAGCTTTTTTCCTGAGGCATTGTTTTTTTTCTCCCAAAGAAGCAGTTGTTATTCACTGCATTCTGTCTTCTTTTTCTAAGCACACAGACACACCAATGAACACAACACACATCTTTTTAAATCTTAAAGTTCTGGAAATTTCATTACAGCACTCAAATTTTTTTCTCTACTACTCCTTCCAGTCTGCCAACACATTTCATATGTGCACTCAGCAGTCTATAATAATAAATTATTTACTGTAATAGATAGCCAAAGCTTTGCTTTGGGGTACCATCTATGATTTATCTAGGGGTCTAAGGCAGCCGACACTGTAATCAGAGAACGTAATCTCCCTCAAATGGAGGTCGGGAGCTGCAGTCTATCCAAGACTAGAGATTCATCATAGTGGGGGATATCTGTGTAATAAAATATGTAGGCTTGCTAGACAGCTCCCCCTCTTATCCATACCATCAATATGGAGAATTGATCAGAGGAGATGGTTCTCTCTCCCCAGTAACCTTTCGGAGAATCTGTGGGAAAACTCTGCTTGCCCACTTCATTTATTTTTTAAAGGTACTGCTATTCAGTGAGAAGAAAAAAAAAACATCAATCATGCTATACAGAAAAAAACCTGACATATGGTGAAAGTGCAGAGAGGATAACAGCAGTGAGGGGGAGGTACAGAGAGCACTTGTCATGTTCAAATGAAACATTTCCTTGCTTGTCCTAAATCTAGATGTACAGAATCCGGTAACCTCATTTTTTTATAGTATAGAAGATTTTATAGTATTTTTCTTACTTTTATTTATTTTTATGCTAAAATGCTTTCTCCTATTCCATCTTAATATGTACAGTAGTACACAGATCAGTACTGCATAATAGGTCAGCCGTGTAACTCTCCAATCGATCTACACTACTACCTATCTACACAACTCAACCTGGTCCAGCGCAGTACTGCATGCCATGAGATTTTTTTAGCCCTCCACCTCCCCAGCACCGCCTGTCTAGATCTGCCATGAGGTTCTCCCTACTTTACCTTCAGCAGCAACAGCGTAGCAGATCTAGTCCGCCAAGATCAATCCTACCTACACTCTATTCTTATCAATACAATTGCTGTTAAATCAATATTGAGACTTGTCATTATTGAACTATAAGTAAATCACTATGTAGGCATCAATATATTGCTCTGTTTGCATCCCAATCAGCCAGAAAGCACAACATTGGCTCAGACAAGTTCAGTAAGTTCAGGCGGTGTGTTGGTTTGACAACTGGCAGACAGGGGGAGTGTTTGGGAAACCTGTTGTTAACAGTCATTATTTTTGCAATGCAAATTGGCATTGCTAGAGAAAATTACACCTTTACATTTCGGTCTGCTCATCACAGAAAACTATTGTATGGCTTCAAAAGATCTAAATAACAAAAAAATGGTCCTTTTGTGTTTCAAGTAAGAGAGAATAAAAATGAATGATGTGAGTATGAGATACTAGTAATACTAGTAACCCCAAATAAAATAGTCACTATTGTTACTATCAATAGGTGCAGGTGGCACACAACAAAAGCAGCAGTAGTCTGCAGTGTTGAGCATGTCCTGTCTGGTTTCCAGTGCACTCTACAGTCTCGTAAATGTGTTCCTGCTGTGCCACTTCTGTTGATGTGAGCTCAGTCTTGACCCAGATGCTCCTGGGGCGTCTAATAAACTTGGATGGATAATTTTAAGTCAAAAGCAGTTAAGGACTGTGGGCGTCACTAGCCAGCAGGGGCCAGCTGAAAGTACTTTTTACGTGCCAGCCAGCAGTCAGAGTTCCACGGAGTCACTAATCTGCCCTGGCACCTTCCGTGGTTCCAGAGGAGTGGCAGGGGCGAGGTCAGGATAGTGCCGCCCATTGAGACGCCTCCAGCTCAACACACCCGCCAGCTGTGTTTAATCCAAAAAGCACCCCCTGTAACCCTCCACCATCCAGACTGCCGTCACACAGTTAAGCAGATGCACTTTGATCTGTGTTGATGGTATCATGCAAAGGCCGACTATACATGGTTAAAGACGAACAGACTGCCTACAGCTTGAAGCAGAAGCTGATGATTTAATGTAAAATGACAGCTAGCTTCTAACAAACAGAATGTTTTCACACTTAAAATATTGGTATAAAATGGAGACTTCCAGTCCTGAACGCTTATTGGCAAATACAGCGTTCCAGCTCTGCTAAATTTAGGCAACAATGTACAAGAGGCCAAGCTATATTGTAGTCACAGTGAAAGGGTGCAAATTAGGAATGCACAATATATTGGTACAATATCAGTCATGAGTCAGTATTACAGATTTATTGGTACTGACTGATATATAAATATTTAAATATTGCTTATTTCTTGTATTTTTCATTTATACAGTATGTTTTTTTTTCTGTCAAAGCTTACCTAAAGTTAATCTTAGAAAAAATTTAATAATTTTATAACACTGTTAAATATTTAGCAAAAATTAATCTTTAGCAAATCTTAAAACATTGTGATTTCTAAATTCATTTTTAGCATTTAAAATGATTGACTTACTTTTTTGGTATTAATTTATGTAGACAAAATCATATACATTTTTTAATATTAAATTTACATTTTTATAATATTGTATAAAATGTGTATAATATTTGTATAATGCTATCATTTGTATAATAAATGATTTTTTAAAATTATTAAAATTATTTATTAAAAAATTATTAAATTACTTATCGGCTTATCTGTATTGACCAGAATTTCACAACCGGTGCGCCCCAAAGTAAAATGTTATTTTGTAAAAATTCTGCTTCATATATTTCATATGACAGTGATATGGTAAATGTGATTTGTATCAAAGTGGTTACTATGTGTAATTCATAGCACTCTTGGAATTTTGTATTGACCAATCAGTATCAAGGACCAGAACTATCCATTTCATAATATTTATGCTATAATTAACTTTGATAGCAGAAATTATTTTAACATTTTAATTTAAAAATACTCACATCATCTTTAAAGGCAGAAGATAACAAAATTACATTTGCTATTATTATACATTATACATAATATTCAGACATTGACTTCATTGTACCGGTATCAAGGTATGTGACTCATCTAATTATGGCTTCAGCGTTCTCTACATGGCTATTCATGTCTAAATTTGTTAGCTGTATTAGAAATGTGTGCAGTGAGGATTCTAGCTAAGCACTGAAATGGAATGGGAACGTGTGTTCTCAGATGGCCAGTATGACTATCAGAGCCTTGAGAGTAGAGATCAGCTGGGACAGACTGTTTACAGCTTCCTGCTCCCAAACACAAAGCCCCACAGGGTCTCATCATTCAAAACTCTCATATAATACACAGAACAATGTAGATGTTCATTACACACACACACACACACACACACAAATAACTATACCATTCAAATGTATGCAAAAATCTCAAAAGATACACCGCTGGTCATATGAGAGTGCTTTATGACTAGCCTGTATACATAACCTGTGGCAAACATGATATTAAAAGTAATTTCAATGCGTGCAGCATATAATGTCATTCTCACAGCCATGCATGTACCCATCTGTTCTGGCATCCCTATCCAGAAGTAAAAGCTTCGGCTCTAGGCGAATAAGCCCTGTTACAATAGATACTCATGACTACCTTTTGAATAAGATAAGCAAAAAAGATGTTACTGGGCCCTGTAACCTTTGCCTTCTGTATGACGCTTTTTTTCGCCACTGCACAGAGCGTTTTATTGAACTGTCAGGACTCATGTTGTCTCAGCTTGAAGGGCTCATCTTGAATTAGCCTCCAAAGTTCAATGGCCCGGGCGGCCAAGCAAACCCACTCAATAACACCAGAGCTAATGATCTGCCCAGGCACTGAGGCACACACGGCTATTCTGAATCTTAAAACAGAGAAATAACAAATGCCCTCACAGCCCATCTCGGATGACTTATGGATCTCAATCTTGCCGGACAGATGACACTCCGAGGCATATTATTATTTCGCTACATTTTGGATACGGTTTATAGTTGAATTGGTTTTCTACTTTTAATTTCTGTCGTGCCATGGAACAGATGGCAAAGATTGTTGAAATGACTGTTTCCTTCAGCAAAGGACACTGCAATATTTTCGGGCCTGTATTTATAAGCCCTCAGGTGGAACCAACTGCCCCTTGTGTAAATACAGAGAAATAAATTCATTCATTGACAAAAATACATAAGCTTAGCCATTGAATTGAGATGGAATTTAGTCGAAGACACAGAATTTAATTTTAAAGCAGCAGTTTTTAACTTTGTTGATCTGATGGCCCTTCATTGTCTAACACAATTTTCAAAGATGTAAGATATTTCCACTAGTAGTCTTTTTTTATTAGTAGTATTTTATTTTTCAAAGTCATACTAATACACATACATTTTAAGAATTTGTAGGCATTCAAAAAACCTATAATTTATTTATTTTTTATGTATTTTTAATCATTTTCATTAAGTTAGATTATAATTATTATTAACAGCGTTGGGAGTAACAGTACAGGTAAAGCAAGTTACATAATCAGAGTACTTTTTTTCAAGTAACTAGTAAAGTAACACATTACTTGTAAATGTACAAGAAAATATCTGAGTTACTTTTTCAAATAAGTAATGCAAGTTGTTTTGCTTTCCCATTTACTCACTGACACCTCTCCTGTCCCCATGTTGAGAGAAATTGGGAGAGAGGTGCAGAGGGACTTCCTTCAGGCTGAGGCTTATTAATTTTGTTTTGGTGTGAAAGGGCCTTTACAGTTGCCAAAAATATGGCTTTTGGGTTTTTTGCTATTAAAAACAAATAAGCAAGCCCAGCTCAGGTGACAAAAAGTAACGCAAAAGTAACGTAATGCATTACTTTTCTTAAAAAGTAATGTAAATAGTTAAATTTTTATGGAGTAGTGCAATATTGTAATGCATTTCTTTTGAAAATAACTTTCCTCAACACTGATTATTAATAATAATATTAATATAAATCATATTAATAATAATATATTCAAATCAGTTTAAGTTGTCCTACAGCCCCCTTGGAAGGTCCCACAGGAACAGTTCACACAAAATATCTAGATTTTGAGTTAACAGCTTACTGGAAGTAATGAATATTACTTAATAATCTGGATTTAGAGGCCTTATGGTGCTTCATGTTTGGACTTTAAATGACATGATAATTGTCACAGTATGGAAAACAGCTGCATGAAAAAATAATTTTTTCCTTTCAAATTTTTCCTTTCTATACATCTATAAAAATAAATACAAGTTCAAAATGACTTTAGGGTAAAGATGTATCATTTTAGTTTATAAAAAGGGCTTTGGTGCACTGCTTTATAGGAGACTCTTCATTTAAGAGGCATTAAACACAAGTCAAGTGTGTGGCCTCTGCTGCTATTCAGTGGGAAACGCTGCTCTGCAGAGCACTGAACCCTTCTGATGTACTGTCTGAGACTGAAAAGGCATCGATCCCTCGAGGGGATCACAAAAGTAGTGTCTACAGGAGCATATATAAACTCCACTTAAATGAGGTTTTGATGGTCATTTTATGGTCTCTTAAGTTGACCGCGATTGATTATGAGAATAGTAGAGGAAGTCCTAGATCACTAAACCTCTCAACGTGGGCGTGACGTACCTTGACAATGTCCTCATTGAATGACTTGCACTGCACAAAGGATGACACATCAGTGACTGCTCCGTTCAGCTCTATGGAAACCACCTTGACAGGGATGGCCACAGTTCGGCCAGTAAGAACTGCCGTGTTGATAATCTCAGTGTCCTGGATATGGAAGAAAGAAAGAGGGAGAATGAGAGAGAGCATGAGTCAGGAGGTTAGTAGAAGTTCACCGTTCCAAAGACCTGAATGTTCAGGAAAGCCCTGGAGTCAGGGCTAAACTGCTTAATAAAGTGTAAAAACAGTATCTATATTAAAGGGGTCATATGATGCGATTTCAAGTTTTCCTTTCTCTTTGGAGTGTTACAAGCTGAGCCATGAGCTTTCCTCTCTCTCAAAAAATGTCAGAGCAATATAAATTCTGGTTGACTGGTTTTAGAACTCATTCAGACACCTGAAATTAGAAGCGTTCACAACGCAGGAATGCGTCCCTTCAGATTTTCCAATGCAAATTCTTCAAAATGTGTATTTTTGAGAATTACATTGCATAATTTTTCTATAATAGTACAATACTGTAGAATAAATTACTGAAATGCAGTCACTCTCTGTAAACAAAATAGTCTGAAAAGGTTTTCATGACATGAACGTTCATCACATAAAAACTTTCAAACAAAAAATACCCACAAATCTCCTTAAATTGCCACATACAGATGCCAATGCTTGGTACATGAATCATAACAATGGCTACAACTAACAATGATTATTTGAGAAAAGGAACAAATTCATTCTGACATCACAAGACAACTCAAGTTACTACTTGTGACACCATCATCAACAATAACAATGTAGATAAAACGGGCAAACAGTCAAACAATGCAACCATATTCATTATTTATGCCTCAGTGCATGTTGGGAAGAGAGCAAATAGGGTTGATCCACAAAACCAGTGCAGGCTGATTTGAACTCAAATGTTGTGCTTATTTGGAGTTAAAAAAAATAATGAAAGAGCATATCAATAGAGCATTGAGATGTTTTTTTTTTTTCCTTTTCGGGAAAGTCCGCTAAAAATCAATAATACGTTTTTTTTTTTTTTTAAATATTGTTTTCTTAATCTAACATGACTTTAGCATTTCATTTGATTTAAACTGACATTGTAAGTTGGTTAAGAATTAATGAGCTGAATTACTAAATTTAATTAAAATAAATGGCAAGAGCATTTTTAGTGTTTTCATAAGAGGAAAGCACTATTATTATACTGGAAAATTACAATAGCTGTAAAGCATTTAAATATCTTATCTGGAATAAATGCTTGTGACGAGTGGGGCCGGGGCCGAGAGCCGTGGGAATGGAGCGAGGCCGGTGGAGTAATTGATAATGAGCGACACCTGCACCACTCACCGGTCTCGAGTCCCACGGAGGAGCTCCGGAAGGATAAAAGGAGGAGTGACGACAGTGAAAGACGAGAGAGGACCAGGCCTGGACTTTATTTTGTGTTTTGTGTGCGGCAGTCGTCCGCGAGGGGCTGCCGCTTTACTTTCATTTTGTGTTTGTTTTATTAGTAAAGTATTTAAAGGTTCGCCGGTTCCCGTCTCCTTCTTACCGACCTACGAACGTTTGTTACAATGCTTAACAGAACATAGATCTTAATCAGAAAGTAAAAGAATAATACATGCTGTAAAATATATGAAGCTTGAAGAATAGGATGTACCTGTTCAAAACAGTCATTTGTGACAAACTTAAATGGGATTGAGATTCTCATTCACTTTGTATAAATCCTATTGGGCTATAGCAGTCATAGTACTTCACGGTAATGGACTAACTTTTAAAATACTCTGTCCTGAGCTTGCCAATTTAAAAGTTTCCCTGTTAGATGACACATGCAAATAAATCTATGCTTTCAATTACACCTCAAAAGCTGAAGCCAATTAAAGAGCACATTGGCTTCACAATTGCTTTCCAAGAAAAATCAATTCATTATTTTGGATAGAATTGCTGCAGGGATGTTGCACAACTAACTGTAAATTATTTCCCTTGTGGCCGACAGGAATAAAGCAAAGATTATGCAGCTCTCTCTCCATTCTCTCTCTCCCTCATGTTTCAATCAAAACAGCATATTTGAGGAGAAACTTTCCACCGAGCCCCATTGCTTTTAAACAGGCATTTAAAACAGTATAAATAAAAGCATGCATGTATGAATGAGAAAGCCAAATTCTTATTTGAACTGGTTTTCAATCAACATCACTTGAATGTTTTTATGTCTAAAGTGCCCTTTTAGGTTGTCAGGGTTGAAAATAATGTATTCCACATAAAATGGCTTGACTCTTCATTTGGAAAAACTTATTTTCTTATCTTTTTGCTTTGCCAGACTAAATTGCTTTAAAGTCCAAACCAGGTGCATCATTTTTGTCCACAGTGAATGAAGAAGAAAGATGACCAGGGTTCCTGATGCTGCAGGGAGGCATGAGGACTGCAGATGTGGCCTGAGCAATAAACTGCAATGTCTGTAATGTAAGACGCCTAAGACAGAGCTACAGGAAGACAGGAAGGACAGCTGATTGTCTTTGAAGTGGCAAACCACATGTTACCATGTGTTCCGTTCCTCCAAACATGTTCAAGAACTTGCAAGTGCTTTGGTGGAAGACTGTGGAAACATCTCATAGCAATAAATGGCAAATCTGGTTCAGTCGATGACGATGAGATGCACTGTACTTAAAGCAGCTGGGGGATACACATACTCACTGTGACTTTGGATATTGACTTGTTCAGGGAATCATTATTCAATTTCTGTCTGCCAAATATCTGTTAATACCACTAATAATACAAAAATTCAGGGCCATAGATGGGGTATGCGGTGCCATAGCTGGCTAACAATGCTTTTGGGAAATGCAGGGTGTTTTGCTGCCTATGGTCGGAGACACTGGGATGGGTTCCAGCATCCCCACTTGTCCTTCATATAAAATGGATGGATGCAATAACTACGTGGAGTGGTGGGGTGACCCAGTGTGACACAAAAGAAATAGTAGTGCCAAAATATCTTATTGAGGTTGTCCTTGTTACTACTGGTTTGGACAAAAACCTAGATTTGCATGCAAAGGTTCACACTGACAGTGATTTGCAGCAACAAAGCAGCTGAAGTCATTTATTTTCAATGAGAGTTGGGGATCAAGTGAGTATATATAGTCAGTGTTAGGCAGTAACAGATTACATCTGGATTATGCAATCAGATTCCAAATTTTTTTAAAATTATATATACAGTATATATATATATATATATATATATATATATATAGGGATGTGCATCTCTATAACTGAGGCCAATGTGATACACATCTCGATGCATAGCCAACGACACAATACATTAAAGATACATATAAAGCAGATACCGATGCGATGAGATACGATTTTTCCCCTATTACGATGCAGCGCGATCCGATTCGATTCAACACAATGCGATTCAATGCAATGCAATGGAAAAAAATATGATGCTCAGACAGACATTCATGTTAATCTATATTCTATGTAACTCTCAGAACATCTGGATCTCTGATGTGTTGTGATTCATCATATTCACGTAGCAGCAGTGGTGATGAGAGAACACGCTTGAGAAACAGTTGAGAAGAAATCAATCTACATATAAAATATTGGTCACAAATTATTAATCACTTTCTAAATAATAAAAGTATAGCGCATCTTACAATAATTATTTATAAATAAAAAATTTTTTATCAATGCAAATATGTTAGAAATGATGCATCGCTATACAAATGCCAATTTGTATCCGATGCACACTTTTTTAAATCGATGCATTGTATCATTAACTTTTATGCTGATGCGAATCGGAATGATTTTTAATAGTTTTATTTTTCGTTAACAATAACAACTACAGTTGAATGGCACAATAGGATTTAACACTTTTCACATTATTGCATTACACATTGTACTGCAGTCTTTTTATTTCATTGAAAAGCACATACTTTTTGTCACAATCAGCTACTGTGAGGAGCGAGGAGCGAGGAACGCGGAACGAGGAGACGCAGGAGAATTCACAGTAAACACAGTCTTTAATCCTTCCAACACGGGGTACACAGGGCAGACAGGAACACACGTAGCACAAGACGTTCACATTCAATACCGGACAAGGGAGACTAGCACAGAATAGAACTTAAAAAGGGCAGCTAACGAGGGGCAGACAGGTGAGGAGGATGAACTAATAATGAGACACACCTGGAAACAATGAACACACAATGGGTACAGGAACCGGAAAAAACAAATATGGACATGTCACACACGAGGGAAAACCCACACAGACAGTCCATATTCGTGACACTTTTCCTCTTTATTCTCATTTTTTTTTAGCATGATAGAGGTCGTAAATGTTGGACTTGCAAATAACATCTGAATCAGGTTCTCTTTAATATCTCCCCACTGAGCAAATGAGTGATTAGCTCAGAATTACTCTGATAGCCTTAGCTGAAACTGCATAATCATAATTTTAATTCAAAGTGCATTACTGGCCGGCCTGCCTTGTTTAAATGGAAGTCCTGGGTACTTGCACTAAGAAATAAAATTCATTACAGGCTTCTGCAAAGACTTTTCATCCTGCAGCCGACTGACTCAATTCTTTGCCTGACATCTCATTTTTATGCAAGGTAAACTTTAAAGGTCAACAGCATCCACCCATTGAAATTATTTAAAGCAGCACTATGTAACTTTTTCTGTGTTCAAAATCTGCAAAATGTATATAATGAGCGAGTACATCATGAATTCATCTTCCAAACCGCGTTTTTGTCTTATTCCGAATCACTACGGTATTCTTATAATAAGTACTTATATTTGGACTATTGTAGCCTGGTCGGGTCGTCACTGCTGCGGAGTAACACATACCTGCGTGAATCGCCACAGACATAAACTTAGAGAAGTAGCTCCGATTGAAATGTTCTTTCGCGGGATGTGTGCAGTTCTGTTTATTAACCGCTAGAGCGCCAAAAGTTACATAGTGCTGCTTTAATTCATATGATTCATGTTTGGAAAAAAGCCTATTGTGCTGGTGTTGCCTACCACTGTTATTTCCTCCCCTCTAAACAAAAACCTAAACAGATGGTCATGGACACACAGGAATCTCAGCAAAGTAAGCTGATTCAAATCCAGGTTTATTTTCGGCAAATAATAACTAAGCACAGAAAAGACTACAGTAATAACATGAAGATTTACCTCTGAGTTTATTGAGTCTCTCATCCCTTGCAAAAAATATTCTGCAGTGGTACTGTGATGACGTACCATGGACTTTGATTCATAAAATGCCGTAGTATTACCATAAAACATATGACCCCAAACCATGGTATTCTTTTAATTATTTTTTACCAAACAATCAATCAATTTTTACAAAAACAAACTAAATTTGCATTTACATGGTTCCCAGGGTAATAATGTGGTAATATGTTTTTAATGATGCTTTTTAGTATCACAGTAATATAACAAACTGCTCCAACATAAGAGACGGGTTATCGCTGCCCTTCATTCTGAATCATTTTAAAGTGACAGCAGTGTGCGAGCATGTGGTTGGGAATGCAAATAGGAGTATCATTTTCATGGTGGGCAGTATTTACAGTGACAGACAGTGCAAGCTGAACAGTCTCACGTGATGGATGAAACCGCCAGCTCAGATGGATATAGACAGCTTTAGCTCTAAATAACAGCACGGGAGCTTTTGCAAGCCATTAAACACTTCACACACAGTCGGAGCAGGGTAAACCTGAGCCTGTTATCACATACGTATAAGATACCAAAGATACAGGCTATTTGATATAAGACACTGCTGAGGTGATAGACTGCCCTTACCATGAGATTTTTCGAAGCAATTTACAGTTGTGTGCACTGTACTACGAATAACCAGCTTGGTATATAGCAGCAAATGCTTTATGGATTCAAACAAGGATGTATGTTGCTGTGGTCAATTGGCTTGCTATAAAATATGGGCATTTTACAGTCAACATGAAATGGCATTCAGAAGCCATTTGAATTCTGTAAAGTGACATAAAACAGGATAGTTTACCTGATATTTCTGTCTGAAACATGTATTTTTTAAACTCCGCATGCAAGGTAAGACTAAATTATTTCAGTCAGAAATAAAACAGATTGTAGAGTGCCTGTTTAAAGTGAGTTTAACCCTGAAAAATCCTATGTCATAAGGGTCAGTTTTTTTAAATTTAGATTTCTACATCATCTGAAAGCTGAATAAATAAACTTTCCATTGATGTATGGTAGGACAATATTTGGCTGATACACAACTATTTGAAAATCTGGAATCTGAGGGAGCAAACAAATCGTCTTTAAAGTTGTCCAAATGAAGTTCTTAGCATTGCATATTACTAATTAAAAAATAAGTTTTGATATATTTATGGTAGGAAATTTACAAAATATCTTTATGGAACATAATATCCTAATGATTTTTGGCATAAAAGAAAAATCGATAATTTTGACCCATACAATGTATTGTTGGCTCTTGCTACAAATATACCCATGCGACTTCTGACTGGTTTTGTGGTCCAGGGTCACATTTATTCAACGCTACTACAAAATAAAATGAAAAATAATAAAAAATATATAAAAAATTTTTATTGCAATGAAAAATGCATTTCTGTTGTGAACAAATAAATTATCATGAAAGCCTGTTTATATATTGCGGGGAAGTTGTGGCCTAATGGTTAGAGTGTCGGACTCATAACCCAAAGGTTAGGCAGGGATTGTAGGTGGGGGGAGTGAATGTACAGCGCTCTCTTCCACCTTCAATACCACGACTGAGGTGCCCTTGAGCAAGGCACCGAACCCCCGACTGCTCCCCGGGCGCCGCAGCATACATGGCTGCCCACTGAGCCGGGTGTGTGTTCACGGTGTGTGTGTGTGTTCACTGCTGTGTGTGTGCACTTAGGATGGGTTAAATGCAGAGCACTAATTCCGAGTATGGGTAGCCATCACAATGTCACGTCACTTTAGTTTTTCACTTTATTGTATATACACATATTAGCGTTATATACAATCTGGTTAAAAAAATAAATAGATCTTTTTGACTAGAATTTGTCAAAGTAAAAAAAGTGTCAATGTTACTTTAAAAAGATCACGTTAACTTTAAAGTCTTAATCTATCCCTCAGGTTTAGAGCTTGAGGAAAAAACATAAGGTCAACATGACCTCATGTCCAGAATCTTCCCTTTTTCATATAGCAGGACTATTCCCTTGTCCGAAAGTGTGTGTATGTGTGTGCTCATGATAATAGCCCCGACTGGAAGGCTGTGTCATATTTTATTTATGATGTACTATTGAAGAAGGAGCATAAGTGAAGCCCATGTAGGCAACACATCCTCTGTCCCCCGCGTGCTTATCGAGGACCGCCTTCACATGCCAAAACTGAGCTATTTCAAGAGAACACACTGTGCTGATGCTGTATGCGTGTTAAAGGCCTCTCTCCCTCGCCAGGTTTGAAAGAGCAGTTTATGTTAATAGAGGTTGAGAGACTGGCTTTGTGAGGTAAGAGGCCTAATTGTGGCCAGACTGAGCCTGTTGGGAAAAATGGCCGAGGTTATACATAAGTCATAGTGTTTCATCCAGTATGTAGAGGCCAAAATTCTGAGACCACCTCTGAGAATGCTTCTACTTGGGAAAAAAAATAGACGTTTTAAATTGAAGTGCAAAATTTGCGTAGAATATGTCTTTCATTTGTAACAATCAGTATGTTCCATAAAAAAGTAATGTATTTAAAATATATTTATTTCATACTAAGTATAGTTCAACTCTATTAACATGTTTTTTTAATGAGGATTGCATGATCTTTGAAAAATATCAGTCTTTAAATGCAAGATATTTAAAGTGTACCTGAAGTATACTTGCAATAGTTTCACTTTAGCACAATCAAATATAGCTACTTAAGTATATCTTTAGGTGGACTTCAGCACTACTTCTGCACAATTAAAGTGCATTAAGTACAAAATTAGTTGTTCCAATTTAGCAGACTTTAAGTATACTAAATTGTACAATTGCAGGATATTTTTTTAAGCACATAAATACGTCAATGTATTTATTTACATGTGTGCTACATGCATTCCGAACAAAACTTTAGCGCATACTCAGTGTCCAGTCACTGCGGTCAGAACTAGAGAAAACTAAAGCAAGCATTGATGACATCTACAAAGAAAGCTGACATATATGCAAATATTTAGTAAATATAATAACCAGTTTGTAATAATAAACACACAGATGTTCGTAAGATGTAAAACATATGTAAACATACCCATCACAGCACTGCGCATGTGGACGACATATATTTGTTTGAAAAAATAGTCGGATTTAAGTGTTTACATGCATATTTTTTCCTATTGATCAGATTATTTCAGGTCTACCCTTTCAAATCAGATGGAAATTTTATTCGGATTGAGTTAAATTAAATTGACAGAGATGTCTACCTGAAGGTTTTACAGTTCGATTAAGACATCCAGATTAATTGTTGAATGATGTAAAATGTAAACAGATCAAATATACTTAGGTACTGTCACGGTCCAGGTGTGTGGAGGCAGGCAGGATGACGAGGACGACAAGGATTCAAATAAGGATATTTAATGTAGAGACAACAAGGCAGATTCGGGTAGAGGAGACACACACTCGGGGTAACATTCACAATAACCGACAAACTAGACTACAGGAGGCAGGAACTAACTAAGGGTGGATAACGAGGGGAAGACAGGTGAGCACAATCAAGGTAATTAACTAATAATGAGGACAGGAACAACCAAATGAGGACACAGGGGCGTTACAGGTACCAAACTGATACAAAAAAAGTAATCTTAAAAGTCTTTTAGTCTTTTTAATAATATTTGTATTACATCTCAGATTTTCAGTGTGGTCTTTGGATCCCACTGTGTATATACACCCGCTTTCTCAAACTCTGCTTTGTATCCAGGGATTTATATGTGTGATTCAGTAATTCAACGAAATGCATGTGTGTCACCTATTGTGTACGTATATGCATGATGTTGTATCTGTATATGAGCGTCTGCTCTGTATGGGATACTCATTAGATGCTCTGAATGTGGACGTGTCTGTGGGTGTATGAAGCTGGATTTGCTTGCCTAAATCAGTGCAGGATTCATTTCATGTGCTTGGCATGCAACATATAGTCATTGTTGTGTCTATAAACACCTCTTATATGAGCCTTACTGATTGCTTCCTACTTGCAAATCCCCCAATGAGGGGGAGCAGACCTCTTGTGTATTTAGAAAATGTATAAAGAAGGTCTTTTCATGCATAAATCCCACATAAACACATATCGCATATCATGTATATCACATATTTTCCAGCTATTGAACACTCACATCCGTGTGTCTAACACTTAAGCTCCGACCCAAAACCTTGTGAGGCGCCTCGCTGTCTGCTGACTGATATAGACCCTTGTAATGACTGATTTGGAATGGTCTACATATTCACAAATGTACAAAAAAATAACAAAACTTTACAACTGATTTTAATAAACCGAGAATGACACAATCTTTTAATAAAACAAGAAGCTAATTTTATTAACTATAAAAAAGATTTTTCTCACTATCTTTGATTTATTTTTTATGCAGTTTGTCGCAGTACATTCTGGGATTTCCTTCTCTGTAAATAATAAATGTGGTGCCACCTTAGAATTTAGGCGAAATAAGGTATCTTAGGAAGCAGAAATATTGGAGCCCACCGACTATGCTTTTAAAATGCTGCCTAAGGAAGCAGCTGACTAGGTTTTGGAACTGAGCTTATATCTGTTCTTAAATTCTTTGTGTGTTTGCATGAAGGGAGGTAGTGAAAAATTGAGGCCTTGGCTCATGCTCTGCCGCAGTTTTCAGTATTTCCCTCATGACTGTCTTGTTTTGTATTCACTTATTGTTATTTGAACCGTTATATTCTGCCTGCGCTGGGCTTTTGAAACACAGCGATAGGTTTCAGGGAGGGATGGAGGATACTGCCAAGTCAAAGAATCCTCTCTACATGAAGCAAAGTGTCTTTTCTGCTGCACCTGGTCCCCGTGTACTGAATCATGCTAGAGTTTAAACATACACACATATTACAGGGGAGGGCAAATGGCCCCAAACAATCAAAGATGAATTTTGATAGGTGAACAATGGAGTTTCGTGCTTATGGAGTAAGTGGGTAAGCATGAGGAACCCTTTCTAGCCCTTTCCAGAGACCTATTACCTTTAAAAAAAACCTAAAGTGAAAAGTGTGAATTCATCTTTTTTTTTTCCTGACTTATAAGATAATGTGAAAAGCCTTGTGAAGAAGATGTACACTTCAGCATACTTTTATAAAAAGCATATATTACATAAGTAAAATACATCAAAAGAATATACTTAAGTACAAACTAAATGTAATTTATTCGGTCACTTATTTGTATGTTAATTGAAATTAAATGAAAATAGTTTAATTGCACTTTATTAAATGCAATTAGTTGAATGCAAGAATGCTGTTTGACCCACTTAAGTACGACTTTAAATAATTTCATAATTACTTCTATTGCCTTTAAAAGCATATTAAAGTGTACCTCTGAATGTACTGACATGGATATATGGTAAATTATAATATAATTTAATTTCTATTTAAACGTGTATGTCATGTACTTACAGTCATGGCCAAAAGTTTTGGCAGTGACAAATTTTGTGTTTTGCAAAGTTTGCTGCTTCACTATTTGTAGATTATTTTTCCACATGTTTCTATGGTATACTGAAAAACAATGATACGCATATCATACGTTTTAAAGGCTTTTATTGGCAACAAAATAAATAATGAGTCAATATTTACAGTGTTGACCCTTGTTCTTCATAACCTCTGCAGTTCACTCTGGCATGCTGGATATTAGCTTCTGGGCCAAATCCTGACTTATGGTGAACCATTCTTGCCTTATTAGTTCTCAGAGTTGATCACAATTTGTGGGCTTCTGCTTGTCCACTCACCTTTCGAGGACTGACCACAGGTTCTCTATGGGATTGAGATCCGGGGAGTTGCCTGGCAACAGATCCAAAATTTCAATGTAATGATCTTCGAGCCACTTCTTTATCACCCTGCCAAACTGCACATGGATCATTGGAAGAAGTCGCTCTTGCAGGACGTTTTAATACCATTCTTTATTCATGCCAGTGTTTTTGGGTAGAATTATGAAAGAGCCCCTCTCCCTTGGTTGAAAAGCAACCCCACAAATGAATGGTTTCAGGATGCTTCATTGTTGGCACAGCACAGGACTCATGGTAGCGTTCACCTTTTCTTCTCCGAACAATCGATTTTCCAGATGTCCCAAACAGTCGGAAGGGAGCTTCATCAGAGAAAATAACTGCACCAGTCTTCTGCTGTCCAATCCTTGTACTTCCAGCAGAATTTCAGTCTGTCCTTGACGTTTTTCTTGGAGAGAAGTGGCTTCTTTGCTACTCTTCTTGACACCAGGCCGTTGTCTAAAAGTCTTGGCCTCACCGTGTGTGCAGATGCTCTCACACCAACCTGCTGCCATTCCTGAGAAAGCTCTGCACTGCTGGTGACACGATTCCGTAGCTGACTCCTCAGGAGGAGACAGTCCTGGCGCTTGCTGGACACTCTAGGACATCCTGAAGACTTCTTCACTGCAGTCGAACCTCTCTCCTTGAAGTTCTTGATGATCCGGTAAATGGTTCTTTCAGGTGCAATATTCTTTGTAGCAATTTCCTTGCACGTGAGGCCATTTTGCAAAGCGATGATGGCTGCACGTGTTTCTTTGGAGGTAACCACTGCTAACAAGAACACAATGACTGGAAGCACTTCTTCCCTCCTTTTATAGCAATCAGTCTGCTCTTACAATCTATTTAGTATGATAGTGATTTTTCCTGACTAGTACTCATTCACACGTTCACTTTTGCTGCTGATATGATAAGTCAATTAATGTTAGCTGGTCATTTTGTGTCAGGATCAAAAAACAGTGAACCAAAACTTTTGGCCATGACTGTACATATTTTTTATTTACACATTTGTATTGATGAAATTGCAATTTAGTATGTTTAATATAATTCAACAATATATTTAATATATTACCTGCAAATGTAAAAATTATCAAACACAGTTACAGTTAGTGCTTTAGTATTTTAATCAACACATCAAAATAGGGGTAGGATGACTAAGGATTATTAAAGAGTATTAAAATATTATTTAAAATGTAATTTAAAGTAAAACATTTAATTTGACATTATTACAAAGTTTTTATTACATGATTTTAAAATTGTACTTAATTGTGTTATAACACAAAGCAAACATAATCATGAAGTGTGCTTTTAAGCACACTTCAGTGGCCTTTAATTTAATATGATATGATATTATTATATTATCACATATGATATTATCTCCACAGACAGTTTTTAAAAATATACCTTTAAAATTTGAAGTACTACAAATGCGCATTTAATACAATAACACACACTTCTTTTTCACAGGGGCACCAGCTCAGTAACTACTGTCTGTGAAAATAATGGCCATTTTCCACATATAATCTCAAACAATAATCATATATATTTAATGTGTCTCTTGAAATAGAAGTGCTGGAATTCCTATACAGTGCTAATGTCTGATAAAATCCATATAGTTGCTTAACGGTAATGTAAATGTTGTAAGTGGTTGGCAATTCAGCAGAACAAAGGGGTTTTAGAAGAAATCTCATTCAGAGTTTTCATATTAATAACTGATTGAACTGGTCCTAGATTGGATGTGCTGACCTTTATTTTGGAGATGAAAGCACTGCACTCTCATTGGTAGCAGAAATTTTCATCAAATAGGCAAAAAATTATTAATAAACAAACACACAAGGGTTATGTGCATGGTATTTTGCGATTGACAGGCATTCCAATTCTGTGTGGCCACAGATGTCATGCGATAAAGTATAAACCTATCAAAACCTATCAAAGTCAGCCTACTCTGAGCTCTAAGGTTGTTAACACTAGAACCGCCACGGGGTAAATTTTACCTGTGGCTGTTTTAAAAACATACATAAAGATTTTCAATAAGACATTCAAGTCTCCCAGTCACTGACTTTTACTAAAATTGTGTGATTTACAATCCCCTGTTGTTAAAAACTGTTTAGATAAAACCAGATCAAAAAATGGGGCATTTATACCTATAAGCGCCAGCTTTAGTCAAATGTACACGCTATATAATGCCTGTATGTTCGCGCAGTCATTTTCGTGCCGCTTATGTTTTAACATTGTACATTGCTAGGCAACGCCTTTCACTCACTGAATTAGCGGTTATCAGTTTCATAAATAAAGACATGAGTAAAAGAAGGCAATTTATGAATGATGAAGAGGTATAAGAAGCACTAAATGCCATGAGCGATGGAGAGTCTGATGGTGGGGAGATAAGTAAAGATTATTGCTCATTATTGTCTATAGACTATTTTAGTAATTTAAATAACATAGGTTATCTTAACATATTGATTAATGACATTGTATTATAATAGCCTATTACACCACCCAAATATGTATTTACTTCTTTCTAATTCTCGTTGTCAGTGCAGGCTTGTTTAGCTTAATATTGAGAAGACAGTAGCATAATACAGTGAAATAATATGTTATTTAGCCATTCAAAAACAGCTGTCATTTGTGTGGGTAAAATTTACCCGCTGGCGCTTTTAGGTATACAGCGACCCCTGGCGGTTCTAGTGTTAAGCTATGGTATATGTATCTGTAGGACCCAAACTTCAGTGTGATTTCCATATCATTTTCAAAATCCAACAATGTTTGCAGAATTTTGCAGGCTGAATTGTACAACCTTTTTTTTTTTTTTTGCTTTCAATGAAATTTTGTGATTTATGGCTTAAACTATTCAATAAAAAGCCTATGAAGAAAAGAATAGGGAAAAATAATTCCAGAACCAAGGCTGCTGAAAAAGCGGGCGGTAATTGTTGTGACCTACTGGTTCGATAAGTTAAATTACATTTAAAATAGACTGAAGTGCAACCTCATTTCTCAAACTTTATGACCCTAGGTGGCAGAGAGGAAGAACTTCTTACCATTGAAAGTGGAATGATGGCTTGGATGTCCTTCTGCACAACCGTCAGCTCTGTGACCACCTTCTCTGCATCCGAGGCTGGATTCTGGCCCCTGTAATCAATATTCCAGTTGATTCTTCTGGTGACTGATTGACTGGTGAAGTTCTCCATCTCAAAGTCTAGCTGCATAATTTCGATGCTGGCAGCCATGTCCCTGAAGAGACACAACAAGATCATATGACAGTGAGCGCACTAAATTGATCAATAACAAGGCTGTAAAAAAATAACAAAAAATACTGGCTATCCACCAGATTTAGCCATTAAGCTCATTTAGAAGAGTCTAATTAGGGTCAGGTATGTATTTAAAGCTTAAATGGTTAATATGCTGGTCATCAACAAAAACAGATGTTCTGTCATGTATTAGGTATTATATATTGAATCATTCAGCAAATGAATCAATCAGAGAGAGCCGGGCAAGGCTCATCTGTTGTTTGGGACTGGATTACAGGGGCTAAAAATGGATTTACAAATGACAAATCTAACGAAACAAACGCAAAGAGAGCATGTGTGTATATACATGACCAAAATAGGTCAACATGCTTGAAGTTTTACTTCTTTACTTACCAAATAAGGTGACTCAGATTTTTTGTAGGCAATTATATGGATGAAAAGTGATGATAAATGCACTTTTCATTGGAGAAAATATGGAGTCATGTGACATGTGCACATGTCCTGAAAGTGGAAATGAAATGGACCCCTGTGGTCATATGACCACTTTTTTGTATGTGCATTTTTATTGATTAGAATTTGAGTTCTCCTCCTCCTCCTCAACTAAATGGGTATATATATATATATATATATATATATATTTCTCAGTAATATCTCAGTATTACTGTTTTTACTGCATTTTCACAGCTTTTTGAAGTGCATAATTTCTGTGGCCACCAAATCGGTTTTCAAAAAGATTTTCCTGAACCCTCTCTTTGTCTTCCATTTTTGGTGAAACAGGATGTCCTGCCCCAGACTGTCTTCATTGGTTGAGGCTATCAATATTGGTGTGTCGGGCTATTTAAACAAACTGAGCAATGTTTTGTTGCTCTGCTGAGAAGTGTTTTTACTTTTCGGGGAAATCAACCTATAAATGGCTTACTTGTAGGTTTCTCTGCTTATTAAGCTATGATAGGGAAAAGTACTGCAATAAAATGTATTATTATTATTACTGTAACAGGAAAAAATACACATCACCTTTAATAAAAAGCAATATAAACAAAAATGCTGCACATTCACATAACAATAATCTTTGATTTCAAGTGCATTGGTGAAATGAACACAAACATAGTCATAAAAACAGCTGAGCACAACAGTTCAGTAGCATACTGGAATTAAATTGGCGACACGGAAAAAATACGGCAACTTTGCCCGGCAGATAGTTTCTTCAGAGCCTTTGCAGGAAACCTCCATAATGGATAGTGACAGGCTAAATGAGTTCTGTCTGTTGATCTCATGCACTCTCATCAAGGATTATTTCCTTTATCTGAGACTCCTGTTCTACAGGTAGATGTGTTGATAGCAGCTGACAACCACGCTGAGAGAGACCGGCCAAAAAATACATTCCCTTGCTGGGAGTGTGTGCGCCTGTGGAAAAATGCTGCAGGGTTATCAAAATGTTATCTGTGGGGGGTAATTAATGTGTCAGAGCTGCAAAATCAACAACTTCTTATGGGGAATAAGATACTTATTATAGTTTTATATATGACATGAAACTAGACTAAATAATTTAAACATTGAAATGTAAAACTTAATTTAAATATATATTTTTTTACAGTCTTATAGTGTCCCTAAAACATATTAAGATACTTTATAAGCCACATTTAAGATGTAGGAATGTAACTGAATTGCATAACAAAATGTTAAAAAAGGGACATCTTGAAACAAATGATCCCAACCTCTTTTCACTACTAACTTCTCTTGTAAACAAGTCCCAAAGAAATGCTAAGTGAATGCATGAAGTTCCCCTTAGATGTACACTACCATTCCAAAAAAAAAAGGCAAGGATGCATTAAATTGATAAGAAAATCACAGTAAAATAATTTATAATATAACAAAAGTATTTAAATGATCATAGATTTCAAATAAATGCTGTTTTTATCCAAGGATTCTGGAAAAAAATGCATCATGCTTCCATGAAAATATCAGGCAGCATAAATGATTTCAACATTGATAATAATAAGTAATGTTTCTTAAGCACCATATCAGCATATGAGAATGATCATGTGACACGGGACTGGACTGGAGTAACAGCTGATGAAAATTCAACATAGGAATAAATTACATTTTAATATATATTAAATTATTTAAAACGGTGTTAATATTTTACAATATTACCGTTTGTACTGTATTTTTGATAAATGCACACTTGCTGAGCATAAAACACTTTAAATGAATTCAAAAATCTTTTCTGGTTGAAACTTCTACATTAACAATCAAAGTCTTTTTTCTCTTAATTTTTAACAGTATATTTGATTTCGTAATTAAAAAACCTAACAAACCTCTTTTAATGAAAATGCCATACTTGCGATGTGTGCTTGTTTTATATCTTCTTATGTAATACAATAACATCCATATATTTTTAAGTGCAGCTATGTTTTTAAGGCCACTGCAAAGCATTTTCACATGCCGTTTGCATTCTCTGCTAGAAAACAAATGCTGTATTTGGTTTAGTATTCTAACCAGGGGCGGCGCCAGAGAATTTTGAATGCAGGTGCTGAAGGGGTGCTAGATCATTGACAGGGGGAGCTGGGCAATTAATAGTAAACATGACCAAAAGATGATGTTGTTGTTATTATTATTATTATTATTAATATGAATAATAAAATAAATCGCACACTCGATTTTGTAACATTTTATTAAAGGGATATTATTTGTCTCATCTTACAATTTTTCGTTTTATGAAATTAAACAAGTAGCCTACATAGATCAGTCAGTTTCCAAAGATTTTTATACAGTCAGCCTAAAATTCACTGAACAAGCATTTCCGAATGCGAGTCAAAGGCAATATGACATCAAAAAGCACTGGGGATATATTTACTTGCTTAATTACAATCTCAAACCAGAGCCTTCGCTCTCTCTGGAAAAATGTGCCAAGCTGCTGTTTTGGGCATCGCCACAGCTGCTTCTCAGATATGTCTTACAGTGTAGGAGACAGGACAAAGATCTCTCACGTGATCTCTCACATATGAAAAGGAGTAAGGTTGCTATAAGGTGGTTCACTCTGACGTTAGTTTAGATTAAAATGCGCTATATGCATATCAAGTGTTTATGAGAAGTGTGGGAGTATTATTGCGCTTACTGCATGACATGAAGGCGCCCGCGCAATCCCTTACATTTTTTTCCTGCGGAAATAACTTAGAATATGCTACTCCGTCATTTTTGGTCATACAGATAAGAGAAATGTCTACTATTGAACGAACCAATAAAAAATAATAAAAAATATTCTCTAATTATGTAGTCCGTAGTAAAAGGTGCATTTCTCTCTAGGCTATTAAAGGCACGTCCATGTGGATCTTTCCAGCCGACACTGACTGAGAAAGCACTAGTTTATTAATAAATAATTAAAATGTCTTCTTTTCCCCGGGCACATTACATAAACATTATATAATCATTACTTTTGCCGGTGCTTTGTGGCAAGCTTTATGCGCGCGCTTGAGCACGGAATAGGCTATATGCCTAAAGGATGGTTTAGCAGGTTATTATATTAATCAATTTAATATAAACATGCGACTAGTTGACTAGAAATTTTTTTAGTCGGGGGCAGACCTACTAGGCACATGGAACCGATTCATTTTTTAAATAAAATGCTATGACGTTACAAAAAGTGCGACTGCAAATCACGTCACGTTGAATGCGTTATGAGTCAAATGCTTTTATTTTATTTCATTTTTGGGGGTGCTATGGGGGTGCTTTGCTCTTTCTTGGGGGTGCTGAAGCACCTGCTAGCCCCTCCCTAGCGCCGCCCATGATTCTAGCGTACACTATACTACACTAGTGGCCAACTCTATGGTCTGCAATGCCCCTTTGTTAGGAGATACTGTTTTGTCACTAATTGTTGCTTGGATAATTTGCAATTGATGTGGCCAATTAAAACTACAAAGACATTAAGTGTGACTTTCCCACTAAAAGTTTAATTACTTTTCCTTTTGTTTGGACAGAAATATTTCAAGGTTAATGGGAATCAATCTGTATCAAACGTGTTTGCTTTCTTGATGTCCATTCATTGGACACTACATTAACGAAGTTAATATCACCTTAATTATTTAGCCATTGCTGAGAATTGATTGTCCAGCACAACAGGAGAGGAGGCCAGGGAAGAGTTTTGCTAACAATCAGTCATTAAAGCACAGCTAGAACAGGAGCCAGCTTTCAAAACGCCCTGCATTTAGAGTCATTTTAGGCTCGCTTAATTCTGGAGTGCAGAAACACAAAGAGAGAAAGAATTGGCGCGTGTGTGCCAGCAACTGAATCTCTAATTAAAAATACACTAATGGAATGATGAGGCTTGTCTTATACTGACAAATAATGTTGGCTTTGCCTCCAAGGCCAGCCCTAAACCACATGCGCAACGTTTGCTCCTAGCAGTGGACTCACTCATTAAAACCGTTAGAAAAGATAGATGGTGAAAGAATATAGGCAGCGTATCCAAAGAAATTTGCAAGTCTAAGAAGAGAACTGCAGTCTGTGGACAGAACGAGCTGCGTTAATGGAAAATCTATACAAGGAAATGGCGTCGACTTGCTAAAAAGTATTCATCTTCTTAGACAACAAGCTCATGCAGGCATTATTGTGTTACAATACAAAAAGCCCCCAGCCACATCTAGACATATATTCTCCAAAACAAAGAGATGAGTTCAACTGTGAAATAGGCTCAAAACAAGCAGTGCATTTTTGTTAGTTGTGGTGAAAAGTGCAAAGCTGTTTAAACTCGCATTAAAAATAACAAGCAACACCTCTCTATAGTCTGGTTTTACATTGGCGCTTGACAACATGTCAGAGGCTGTTGAAATGTGCTGCACATAAATAAACTGTGATAAGTTTTACGGCAAAATGTTCAAACTTCGTAATTTAAATTCCATATAAAAGGAATAATTTCGTGTGAGTGTCAGACGGTACAATAAATTGGTTGGGAGGTGAGAGATGTGTTTTGTACATTGCAATATATATATATATATATATATATATAAATAATGATAATAAAAAAGCATGTACTACATTTTTGTAAGCACACTGTAGCAAAGTGATATAATTTTTTTCATGTTTGCATTAATACAGAAATTAATGTAACATTATTGTATTGAAAGCATCTAAAATGTAAAATATCTGTATAATAAAATTACTTCAATATAATGGATCCTTAAAAAATGTGTCATGGGTTCTAGAAAGAATATTAAGCAGCACAACTGCCTTCAGCATTGATAATAATAGGAAATGCTTATTGAGCAGCAAAACAGCATTTTAAAATGATTTCTGAAGGATCATGTGACATTGAAGACTGGAGTAATGACTGCTGAAAATTCTGTATTACCATCACAGGAATAATGAATTACGTATGTTTATTAAGTTGTTATTTTAAATTGTAATAATATTTCATAATTTTAGTGGTTTTACTGTATTTTTATCAAATAAATACAGCCTTGGTGAGCATAAAAAAAATATTTGGATAGTAATCTGTTGATCACGAGGTTATTTTTGTACTAAGAGCTGGTTCATATGTAAGCCAGTGCTAGCATATAACACCTATATTTCTGTAACAAACCGTATATCACCGTTAAACCATTAGAATGGATTTCCTATTTTGTTATTGCGCTTAAATGAAGATGGCTTGAAATAGTTTTAGTATGCTACATCGCATTGCTTTTTTACAGTTTAAAGGCTATGGATATTAAATCAAACAACAGACATTGTGTATTTACCATGAGAGATTTCGGTCAGACGATCATTAATAAAATAACAAACAGATACATTAATACAATTTTGGACAACCTTCTCTCTACTGTAGTATTATATATTGTCTTTTGCTGGGCTGAATAGTCTTAATTGGCAGTGTATTTTTATTTTTTTTTAAACTAGCCTTAAGCTCCATCCTGATGAAACATGCATACTGTGGGCAGCTTTCAGAATACACTGCATGCCAGGAAAGGCAGGAGGTATTCCTGCAAAAGTATAGTTTTCCTGGTAGCATGTATTCAGCTGAATTGTAGGGTTGCAGGTGAGTGACCTGGACTTTTCACATGCCTGACACAAAAAGAAAATTATATGCCAGGGTCCACTTGATACAGAAGAAGAAAAAAAAAGTACAGAGGTTAAGAGGCTTAGAAACATGAACAAAACAGCATGATGTTTAATTCAAATGACTTTGCTGATAATCTCTATGTCGACTCTCAATCACCATGTCTTGACCTACGTGACAAAAGGCAAATAACACTTGACTCTACTGGCTAGATGAATCACTCAATGTTCCTGATGATGGAATGGAAGATAAAAAGCTTCTATAGACTAGAGTTCTGTAGATTTCTAGAAATGTGCATCTATTTCTAGTTCAATTGTTTGTGTATACAAAGAAATATATATTAAAAATCAGATAGATAATCTCTCTCTCCCTGTCCCTCACTCTCTAAAGTCAGAAATCAGTTAGAATTATAATTTAGAATCAATCCTACAGAAAACTAATAGGGTGAAATAAGAAGCCCCTATGAAGAAAACATTATCCTAATAGATACATTCTACATTTTTATTCTTTCACATTTTCGTTATTTGTTTAGGATGACTTTATTTGATTCCTATAGGATTAATTCCAAATTACGGGTTACAAAAGGAATGTTATGTTTCTTTTTTGAATAGTGATCTTCTAATGTGCTGCTTCTGTCGAAAAGCCCTGCAATAATAATTTAGCATGAAAGAATACACAGGAAGTGCTAATTAATATGAGTACAAACGTTTCATTGAATGTAAGCCTCTCCAATTAGACAGTAACATCCTTAAACAAAGCTCTTAACTGAACAGACGGCATTCTGTTTTAGTTGAATGTTAATCGGATTAACTAGCAGATGTCTGAGTGGGTGAATGTTATGAGTCAAACATGAAAGCTTAGGTTCTCTTTTTGTTACTGATCTGCAACCAGATTGCCATTCACTACACACTGCTTAGTTTGCCACTGGGGAAGCTGTTCCTAGATCAGTGTACAAAAAGCGGGGAAGCTGACTTACCCAGGGACTCCTTTGATCTTGCTGGCTTCCACGGTTGCAATGGAGTGTTTGGCTCCGGACTGCACATCCCATTCAACCTTCCACTGGTTAATCCTCGACTTAGTGCTAAGGAGGTTCACCCCTTTCTTTGCTTTCACCCTGTAAAAAGAGACATAGTAGGTTTTAAAGAAATATATATGGCTGGAGTCCAACAAGACAGTTTTATTTGCTGTTTTAGTGGTAACACTTTATTTTTTAGGACCAATTTACATTATTAACTAGTTGCTTATTGGCATGCATATTACTACCATATTGGCTGTTTATTAGTACTTATAAAGTATATTTTAATGCCTTATTCTGCATGACCATATTTTAGATCCCTTAAACCTGCCCCATATACCTAAACTTAACAAGTACCTTACTAACTATTAATAAGTAGCAAATTAGGAGTTTATTGAGGGAAAACAAAGTTTTGTTTGTTTATTTGTTTTTATGGGTGGCAAAACGTTACCTTTTTTATTAGCCTGCATGCCATTGGTCAACTGCATGCAAAAATCGGACTAAATTTTCATGGTGAACCTTTATGTTAGTGTGAATTAAGTTTTTCATTTTGCTACTGAAAAGAGCAAGATACATCTTGCAAAAAACAAAACAAAACAAACACCAAACAATCAACAAAAAACAAAACACAAAACTAAGCAAAAAACAAACAAACAAGATAATATAAGTAAGATAAAATAACAAATAAAATAAAGATAAACCATGCTTAGTACTTGCAGAATTGGTTAATGTTAAATAAACCCACTCTCCTTTAGAAAATTATTTATAGAAGGACTATAAATCTGTGCTGCAAAACAAATCTATTTCCCATAGATAACACACATGGCTTCTGCATCTTCATTATGACCTCTGAGACCGTACATCTAAAAAACAAACAAACATCTTATGTGCATCAATTTATGCACACTAAAGCTCATACTCATCATACATTTCCCCTCTGTCCATTAAAATTCAAAAACATCAGCCTTTTCTCTGATCCGAAACCAGATTTCGATGATAAAATCCCTGTGGAACACCCACCCGCTCTCTCACAGAAGCCATAACTTCAAACAGCACAGTCGTGCTGGGTTTCCAGCAGCTTATGTTTCAATAGATGGAAACTACTGCTGTTCTGTGAGCATACATGTACTGCTTAACACCTTGAACAGGTGCAGTGACACAAGGCATGGTAAATCATGCATGTTTTATCCTCCGGATTACTGACCACTAACTGCGTTCCTACTCTCTGATATCTACCAGTGAAAATGAACTGCTCTGAGGTCTGGCTGCACCAAAGAGCCATGCAGCTGCAATGCAGCCATGCTATACATAAATCCTACAGCACACATGCAAGACGTGAGGTGATGAATAGACAAGATGAGAAAGAAAAAATGTGAGACCAGAAAAATGGAGAGAGAATTTAGAAACCATTAAAATAGGGAGATTGCGATCTCAGCAGTTTTAATTAGTTCTCTATCAAATTACAAAAAAGTTTAGAATTATATCAAGATGTTTCTCACACATTATTAATCCTGCTGGTGAAGGTGGATGAGCCAAATTTGAAGCAGCTGTACATATACACAATTGTGACTGCACATATAGAATTTAATTCTATATTAATGCCTTATTATATTTTATACATTTTTGGACATTGTAAATAAAGATTATTGGCATTTTACAAGAAAACACTATTTCAGCTTAAAAATTTCACATTTAGTTAAATGTGTCACTTGCAGTTTCTTTGTAATTATTTGTAAAATATAAGCAATTTCTGAATGAATGATTTTTTTTCTGTGCATTGAGTTGCTACAAACAATTAGAATGTTAAACAGCCTACAGCTAATTAATTAATATAGTTAATGAGGCTTATTCGCTATATCACTTGGCGAAATAATTGTTTACTGTGATTATTATTTTTAATTAATGTCATTATTTGAACACTGGTGTGTTTTATCATGTTGCTACTGTTTAATATCAACAGGCTGTGCTGTAGTGCCTAAAGGCCCCGATATACTTCAAACGAAGTTCGTTTTCGTTCTTCGTTTGGGGGCAAAAAGAAGTTCGAAAAGGCTGAGTGACGGTATACTGTTTCCGAACTTTCCAACACCCCCGCGCCGCTGGAGGCAGGGTGTAGATTAACGTAAACATACATGTGTCGCGATGCTCACGCGTATCCCCTAAACACAACATCGATGAAATGAAGAAGTGTAGGCAATCTAGGTGTGAGACGGGCTCCAATGGTCAGAATATTATAGACAAAAGAATAATGATTAGCAGCAGTTCAGAGTCAAGTATCATGTTTGCAATACAAAAGAACCATTCCATAATCAGTCCTTTATGGGAAGTGTGAATGTCTCATAGTCTGAAAACTTTAGCATGATGTGGAAAAAATATTGGAGTCAGTTTGTTACTTTATTTTATTAGTGTTCATTTATTTGATTAAACTGGATAAATTGTTACACCTTTTTATATTTTATGTGGTGGCATGATTTACTTATGATAAAAACAAAGGTTTATTATTGTATGTTCGTTTGGCATTTCATTTATTGTATACCCTTTAAATTCGCTTATTGAAAGAACAACAACAGCAGCAGCAGTATGGTGTAACATTTATTTGAAACACATGTATTTGGTACTTGCTACCTTATAT
The DNA here is from genome assembly GCF_001515625.1 of Sinocyclocheilus rhinocerous. NCBI lineage: Eukaryota > Metazoa > Chordata > Actinopteri > Cypriniformes > Cyprinidae > Sinocyclocheilus > Sinocyclocheilus rhinocerous. The sequence goes on from NW_015648505.1 coordinate 125,038, forward strand.
CTTTACTCTTTCCTTCCTTTCTTTTCATGGCTTTGGAAAACTTGTCTCGGATGTTTCTCTACGTCGCTTTTTGCATAACTCCGGGTTGTCGACACCAAGCTTCATTGCAGTTTCTTTCTAGGAATTAAATGCTTTCTCTGAATCTTTAAAGTCTCTCCGCGAGCGATCGTACAGGTGCGGATATATTTGTATATATTTGTATATTTGTCGAACAGCTGAGCTATTCGATACTCCAGTGTGTTCATGTTGCTAGTGACTACAGGAGATGTTGTTCTCCTGTCGGACCTCCGTGGAATGAGAAACGAACCGGGAAAAAAAAATTGCATGTCAAAGGTGAAGTTTCAGAACACACCCACCGATTGCGTAACCGCCACGGACCAATGGAAGCTCAAAGGTGTTTAGGAGCCAAAACAAACTCCCCCAGAAAGTTCGCTTTGGTCAGGTGTTTCGAACTGCTGAAACAAACTCAAAACGAACTTCGTTTTGGCCTGATTTTGTTCGAAATGACGTCATATCAGTTCGTTCTTCGATTTCGTTTGAAGTATATCGGGGCCTTAAACGTCCTTAACCACGATAAAATCACCGTAACGCATGGCCTCATGTTGATTATTGCTTTCCTTTAAGAACAGAGAACTTTACAAGAAAGTTCTGTAAGACGTTCTACAGTGCTTTAGAGCCTACGGGACCCACACTAAATGGTTGACCAAACACTCATAACGTGACGAAACATTCATTGATAGCAGAAAGTGTCTCCAGGATTAACCTCAGACAGGTTAACCTCAAAAACTCAGTTCTTTCTCTTTGAACTTCTGCTTCGAATTGCACTAACCTGATAAAAGGCGGCCTCTGCTTTGAGGAGCAGACCATGACCAATAGCAGAAGCTTCAGTCGCCCATTTCAACAACCCAGTCAACAGAGCCTTATCTCACCCCCTCAGCTTCTCCATCAAGCACAGTATTGATGATCATAGGCTGTACTGCACTTTTATAAATATTAAATATAAGGGGAAAAAAGCAGGTCTGACAGCAAAGCCTGGCTCGTTTTCAAATCAAACAAAATATCTTTTAAGATAGGAGCAGTAATCACAGATTTTTGATGTAGCTCTTCACTTTACACAGCAAAAAGCTGCAAATGGAGATGACTGGAGGGCAACCTCATCATTTTGTGTGATGATAGAGAGTACCATGCAACAATTAGATTATTCAATTTATTAAGCATAGCGCTGAATTACTTTATCTTAAAAGCCTTACATTGTCCACATTAATTAACAGTAATCCACACTCAACCGTCAAATTTAACAAATGTCTTACGTCTTCAGGCCATACGTTACTAAATGAGCAATTTCAATAGCTGGAACTTTTTTCAAAGAAACGAATCAGCACTTGAAAGTTCATTTAGTGTGTAAGTGACTCTACACAAACACACAAAGCAAGTTACCACAGCATCTGCTCTAAAAAAAATAAATAAATAAAATAAATAAATAAATAAAAACTTGCATGGTACAACTTTCCAAATGAATGTGAACAACTTTATATCTTCCCTTCAATAAGGCCATTACTAGGTATACAGACGATGCTCACTTTAGTCAACATGAAATCAAAACTAACTTAAATTATTTAACACACATTCATATTCCTAGTCTTACTCTGATAGATTGTTGCATGAATCTCTTAAAAAAACTTTTAAAAAAGCTTCTACACTTTATTTTAAGGTCCAGTTCTCACTATTAACTCACTATTGACTTTTGCCTCAATAAACTCCTAATTACTGCTTATTAATAGTTAATAAGGTAGTAGTTAAGTTTAGGTATTGGGTAAGGATGTAGAATATGGTCATGCAGAATATGTGCTTTATAAGTACTAATAAACAGCCAATCTGCTAGTAATATGCATACTAATAAGCAACTAGTTAACAGTGAGAATTGGTACCTATACTAAAGTGTAATTTTTTTTTTTGGTAATATGCCATCAAAATACTCCCCCTCTGAATAGACTTCACTTTTCAGATTTCGGTTATCCAAACCTACCTCACAAACATGTATAATAGACCACTTTTCATTATCTGCTGAACTCCGGATGTATGAAACCATGTACTGAACTGAAAACTGTATTTTGTATTGAATATACCATTTTATACTCTGAAATATGCCACATTAAGGAAGTAAAATTGGTTGCGGTGATTTCAGATCGATTCATATTGAAGACCGGAGTACTGACTGCTAAAAATTCAGCTTTGCCATCAAAGGAATAAATTACATTTTAAAATATTAAAATAGAAAACATAAATTTTAAATGGTAATACTATTTATTTCACAATATTACATTTCATAATGTTTTGAAAATAAAATGAAAATGAAACCTGAATTTAAGCGACATGTCTTGATGTATCAAATAAGTACATGCTTTATGAAACAGTAGCCATCACACTCTTCAGAAAACTCCAAGTGTCCTCTGTGGTGAGAAAACACAGTGATGTTTAAACAGAAATTTGCTATTTGACAGCCTGTACATAAACAAAACACTTCAGCTTATAGGGCTGATCTAGGATATGTTCACTGCAACGGAAACTATGATTTGACTTTCTATATCTAGAACAATGACCAGACACTAAAGTTGCCTATAGCAGCAGTGTGAAACACAAGCAGTGATAAATAACTCTAGCCTTCCCCGTAGTCTCTTACCATAAAAATGACCGTAAAAAAAACCCTTAAACAAGCAGGATGAGAAATGTCAGCAGATGCATGTCTCCAAGGCATTAGGCACTCACTCCCTCTTTCTCTGCATTACTGCAAAAGCTGTCCCTCTCTTCAATGTCTAAATCTGGCCGGCAAAGATTTTTTTTCCACCCATTTGTAGAACCAGGGCTTTCCATTAGTTCCACTAGAGAAAGGGCCACTTGACATGAATAAATGATCGCTGGAGGTCTGCAGGCAAACACATCCAAGTCACAACACACAAAGATTAGTGCATGTCACTAGAATCTTTTCCTTTACATATTAAAATGACACCCTCACCCTCAAGTGGCACGTGTACGTGAAAAACCCTCCTTGTCCAAACAGACAATAATTATTTCTTAAAAACACCAACATCTACAGATCAAGTTGCATTTTTATCACTGTTGTGAACTGCAATGAAATCAAGATGGTATTAATGTCAGACAGCATTAGTTCCACCGACGCCTGCCTTAAACTGGCCAATTGTGTCTTGGATCAGTATTTTTAGACCATATAATTGCATGTATATGAGTTCTGGCTTCCATTTAGCGCCACATAACATCTGTTCCATAACAAGAGTTCCATATGTTCACTACTTCACAATTATGAAAATACTAGCAACAACATTTCACTTTCTTAAGCCTGAAATGCCTCTGAGCCTATTTGGGTGTAGAGCTATCTAAATATCCATCTATTTACTGATATATAGAAATATATATTTATTGATTATATATAAAAAACAATAAATATATCTGCTTTGATTATATCTATTATGTATAACTATTAACATACTCCCGCACACAAGACTGAACTCATTAGATTGGCCATTTGAGACAAACATCAATAGCTCACATGATTCGACTGTGTGACTGTTTCGTACTATTGACTAGGAAGGATCTATAGAGGCAGATGTTTATTTTGCACAATTCGGAGTACTAAGATCTGCCACTATTCAAAATACTGTTAAACTGAGCACAATGAAAAATGACAATGTGTGAGAGAGAGAGACAGAAAGAGGGTACGCTGGCACCGAGAGGAAGAGAATTATGGCGTTTCTCTGTCACTTCGGAAGAAGATTTAGAACGGAGTGAGACAGGGCTGAACCTGCCAGCGAGGATTTGCACAAAGATGACAATTCATCAAAGAAGGAAAAGCGAATATTGAGAGCAAAAATGGTTCACCATTTAACTTAACACAGGGCATTCAGAATGAGATCATATCTACTAAATCTATTTGACTTCCATCATATCAAATAAAAATGCTGAGGCAATTTGAAAATGCTACGTCTGATAAAATATAAAGGGGATGTGACACCATTCATATTCTTTATGACAGTATAAAAATGCATAGTCTATATTTTTCGGTGAATCTTACAAAAATATACAACAACATATAAACAATACCATTTAAAAGTTCGGGGTCAGTCCATTTTAAACTGTTATTCAGATGTAATAAATTGATTATAAGTTACAATAAAGACTTTTACATTGCTACAAAAAAATTATATTTCAAAGAAATGCAGTCTGAAGGATCGTGTGACAATGAAGACTAAATTAATGAAAATTTAGCTTTACCATCACGGGAATAAATTACATTTTAAATATATTTTCAAATACTAAACAGGTATTTTGAATTATATACAACAAAATTTACGATATTACCGTTTTTATTGTCGTTTTATTGTTTTTCGATCAAATAAATGCAGGCTTGGTTGGCATAAGAGACTTTCAAAACCATCAAAAAATCGTACCGACCCCAGACTTTTGAACGGTAGTGTACAAATCAAGTATATTATCAATATAATATAAGAAAGAAAATATATTATCTTGAGGACTGTTGAATACCGAATTAAATCTATTCTGATTTTAATTAAAAATAATAATCACAATCATTGTGCCTGGCCAGGTTGTAATATAGTGATTAAAGTCATCTTGTCCACATTTTTTATTATAATTATTTTTTATTAAAATCGGCATAAATTAAATATACTGTAGTTCAACAAACACTACCATAATGCATAGTAACTTTTTAACTGAAATAATATACTGTATGATTATTGATTTCATGTTATTACAATGTGGGAAATGTACTCAATGTACTCAAACTAATGCAAAAAATATAATGGATAAACTCTATCAATTAATCAAAATAACAACATCACCATATTACTACGTAATAAGCCTTGATACAAGGGTGATGCAGAGACTCAAGCAGCCCCCTCTCCTCTCCTCTCCTCCTGCTGAAAGCTGGGAAGGTCCTGTGTTCTCAATGCAGAGAGAAAGACCGAGAAAAAAAGAGAATGAGCCAGAACAATACAGGGAGAGAGAGACACTGAGGAACAATGTAGAAGAGAGAGAGAGCGAGAGCCATGCGGTGGTTTGCAATCCTCCTGCCTGGAACACAATTATTCTAAGTAGTTTTCCCATCAGTAGCAGGCATGAGCGGAAGACCCTCGGGTGAGCCAAAACCTTTTCTGCCGAGGCAATAGGGGGAAAAAGCAGCTCTCCAATTTATTTGATAAGGCAAGCGGAACTCAGTCCTCTTTCTGCAAAGGGAAGACCAAGTCTATACAACTGTTTGCACAGTCTATGCAACTAGTCTATACAGCTGGGGAAACAATAAAAAAAAAAAATTATAAATTCAATTCCATTCCATTTTAAGAGAATTACCTGAAAATAAACCTAATCATTTTAAAAGCCTACTTTGTGTGTATCCATATACTTTCTTTCTTTCTTGTTCTTTCTTTCTTTCTTTCTAGTTGTCTGAAAGTGGCAAGGACTGTAAGGCTGCAGCTAACACAGCAATTTTATAAATGTCTCAAATCTAACTATCCTTCTCTTCTTGGATCACACAGAGATTCCACTGGCTGACTTAACTTGTTAATCATCTTTGCAATCAAAATATGCTTAAAATGTTAGATTCTATCACATTTTGTAACCATTTCTCTTTATGTTTACAGTTAGCTCACATTTAGCAAGGTTATGATTACCTTGATAGCTTAGCATAGTAACCAATTGGCATAACACTGAAGATTGTCCTGATTCCATATCATATTGTAGCCTACATAAATTTCTTCGGTGCTTGGCCAACAACAACAACAACAATAATAACAGATTCAGAAGATGAGAATCCAAACCATAAAATTTAATTCAACAAAATGTTCAAAGCTTTTTGTTTGGGCATTTCCTCAGCTTGGCTACCCTGCTAATGTTGCTTACACTGAGACGACTGCAGGGAGCAGCAGCAAGCATGTTATTATTGTTATGGCAACCAAATGTATTGCAAGCTGATTTGCTGAAAGAGATGGAAAGTATCAGTAACTTGCATCAGCACAGAAATGCCTTCCATTTCTGCAATGTCATCTAACCAAAAGGGAAGTCGTGGCCTAATGGTTAGAGAGTCGGACTCGTAACCCAAAGGTTGCGGGTTCGAGTCTCATACCGGCAGGGATTGTAGGTGGGGGGAGTGAATGTACAGCGCTCTCTCCCACCTTCAATACCACGACTGAGGTGCCCTTGAGCAAGGCACCGAACCCCCAACTGCTCCCCGGGCGCTGCAGCAAAAATGGCTGCCCACTGCTCCGGGTGTGTGTTCACGGTGTGTGTGTGTTCACTGCTGTGTGTGTGCACTTAGGATGGGTTAAATGCAGAGCACTAATTCCTAGTATGGGTCACCATACTTGGCCACATGTCACTTCACTTTAAGAAGAAGAAAAAAAAAGAAAAAAAGAAAAACAATAGGAGACTGTAGTAAGAAGTCAAAACAGGGACATGTTTAATGAATTATTAAGACGATCCTGTAAAACTGGATGTCTGGTCACCCTATGACTAAAATATTATGAAACATGGGGTCTGTGATATCAATTTTATGGCATGCTATTACATCAGTGCTGGCATAGTGCCTTACCACACACTCATGAGTACTTTCCTAATCTTCACTAAATCACTCACTTTAGTGTGGATGTACATGAACTGGAGTTGTACATACAACTCCAGTGTCATAGTCAGATTTGTCTGGATGCATGGCATGCTGGGACAGATCTGACGGTAGTGGAAACCACAGGAGGACGCACACTGAGATTAAGTACTAATCAGATCTGAGTTTTATGTGAGTTCTAAGAGATTTTTTATCTACATTTGCAAACATTTTCATTTGCAAGCATCCCTCCTTTCAGCCCTCATCTCTCTCTTTCTCTGGCCTAATTTTCAAAACTGAGAGACCGACGCAATAATTTAATTTGATGGGATGATAAATGTCAGGCCGAGTACTTCTGAAGATCAACCAAATATCAGTTTCTTTTCAACACTGAATCAGTGTCAAAAACAATAAGAGAACCAGCAGTTTAAGAGGACAGATGAGAAAGCAACAGACAACCGAGTGAGCGCTACCGAAAGAGAGGCTTTTGAGAGCCCTGTACTGACTACTCTATGAAACAAAACCTTATCTCTCATAATTACAATAGACATTTTAATAGCTTAAAAAGGAGTGTGAGCGTGTGACCTTGACAATGTTTATTTAAGGTAAACCAATTGTTAATATGAAATCAATTTGAGGCAAACTGTTTGCCAAAAATCTAATTTGCATGTGAACGTGGCAAATTTGCAGCAATGTTTGCCACAGGGGTTTGGAACGCATACTTTGAAAGAGTGTCTAAATGAGAGAGGAAGATGAAAATAAAGGTGTAAGGAGTGGGGAAAAAAGTGTAACGTGAAATTTGAAAATGTAATTCCGGCAAGGACTGCACAGAAAAACACTCATACATCTTATTGCCACTTGAGCCTTTTCAAGTGGATCAAGCCTCTATGGTGTGGTGACAAAACTAGCAAAAGAGCCTTTTCTAATAAACTCCTCATGACAAATGCAGCAAAATACCACTCTCTCTCTTCTTTCCATTCACTCTCTTCCCATTTAGTTTTTTTCAAAATTGAATCAGTCAAAGACAATAAGAGAGTGAACAGTGTAACAGGCAGGGTGCGAACTACGGGGGAGCTAGGCTCCCCTTAATAAGACATGGGCTCCCCTGAAAATGTGATTTGTGAAATTTTGGGGGGTCTCAAAAAATATTGACAATGTGTTATTTTGACATGCAATTTCAGTTTTGTGTAATGTGATCTGGGCTCCCCCAAAGTCCACGGTATAGTTCGAACACTGGTAACAGGACAGACAAAAAAGCAACAGAGCAAGACAAAGAGTGAGTGAAAAAGAAGCTTTGACTTCTGAGAACCTTTTATTGACCACTATGTCAAACAAAACCTTATCTCGGTCAATGGCAAATAATAGTTTTCATAATAAAAGAGAGGGTGAAAAAGTCTCGTAATGTAATTTAAAAGTTAAAACCTTTATTTTTAACAAAAAAACTGAATTATTAACTCATTAATATCATTGTTTTTGGGGAATCATACCATAGGAAATTTAGCAAATTTGACATGCAAATATTACTAAGCAGTGAAGTAGTTTTGTTTCAATATTTATTTTCTTAAGAAATAATAATAAAACCAACATAGACTCATTGCGTTTTTTATATGACCTCAAAATACTTTCACCATAATGCATGATATGTAAACTATTTTACATCACATAACAAGCTTCGTATGTATGGCTTTTCTAACTAAGTAAACTTGCTCGGTAGCTCACCTGGTACAGCACTGAAGTTGTGTTGTAGAGCACAGATACAAGTCCCATGAAACATGAGTAACGATAGAAGAACTCAGAGATTTCTTAGAAGCAAACTAAAATGACATTATTGCTTCAGCAAATGTGTTTTTATCTCATGTTTGCTTTTGTTAACACTATTGGCTATATTTAGTGTAGGTGGCACATTATTATTATTATAGAGCACTAACCTTTAGCGCCACTCACCAGCCATTTCATTTTTAAAGTGTGGCGAAACATGCAAATTGACTTTATTTAATTTATTCAGAAATGAGGATCATCACAGAAGGTGTTATACCATCATTGACCCATCTCATATGCCCATTGCAGTTGGTTTAACAGCATAAAAAGTTTAACTGTAAAAATGTACATTTGTTGCAAATATTCATTTGCATGTGAAAATACATTCATATATCACTTGCCAAACGAATCAGACCTCTATGCCAGGAGGTGTGTGTTTATACAGCTTCAACACAAGAGCCTTTTCTCATTAACTCCTCATGACAAATGCAACAAAACGGCACATCTCGAATGTGAGAGCAGGCCTATCTTTCACTCTCTGTCTCTCTTTCCATTCCACTTCTTACCACACATCAATAGTTATTACATTCAGACCACTATCTTTCACCACCCACCCTTGCCCAATCTCTTTCTTCCTTCCATCTCTCTCACACTTTCTTGTGTATTTCTCACTCGTACATGCTTTTCCTCTTAAATAAATCACTTCTTACCGCACAGATGCTCTATGAAACTTTTACTAGGCTTTGCTGGTGCCACATCTCGATAATCAAGTCTTTCTTTCCTTGTAGAGGTGCTTGAAAAGGCACTTTGCATTTATCTTTCACTTTCCAATGCCTGGAGTGTTACAGGCTCTTTGTGGACCAGCTTTATGATGTAGTCCACTTAATCAGTTCTTGTTAAGACAGATCTATAAGTGGAACACTCTAGTTGAAATAATATGTGTTACATTGGGGAGTCGTTTTCTGTTTGTTCTCCTAGGACAACCAGATGTCCCGTTTTCCCAGATACTGTCCTGTATTTCAAATGAGCTGGGACATGTGAAAAGCAACTAATGTACAGGACTGTCCTGGGAGAAATGGGACATCTGGTCCTTTTTCCTGTATTTAGTGTGGTGCAGTAAACCTAACTGTCCAGTAAGAGGTCTGTTGCAACAGAGGGCTCAAGTACAGCACAGTTCCATCAGTTCAAAAGGTCCTGGACCTCCGACTACATTCAGGCCAGAGTCAGATTTTTCCATTTTGAACAGCATGCCATAAATAGAGGGCAAAACCTTGAATTTCTATAAGCACAATATGTAGTGTCTCACAGATGGATTTCAGAAAATCTTCAATCCACATGATTCCACTCTGTACCACAGGAGGGAACTCTACCAGAGAATACATTTTGGCCTTTTGCTACTTTTATTTATAGGTACAGTAAAGAAAAAAACAGCTAATAATGAAAAGGAGGGTGTGTTGCAAGCCGGATTCAAACTCACATTGCCTACGTTATCACCCAAGCGTATGGGAGACTCGCAAATGATTTCAAATTATAAATAGACAGAAATTGTTCTAATAAGCATAAAACACTACACAAACACAATCATTTTTAAAAGTGTTGCTTCACCTTATTTTCACAATTGAATGAAATTGAAGAACTGAAAATATTTATAAACACCGTCTAATTTGGTCAAAGCTGAGTATCTTAGAAGGCAGGATAATTGTGCTGTTTACATTTAGCATGCATATGTTGTGTTAAAATGCTAAATAGACAGTTCCCTTTCAAGCAAACTTCGAACTGCTCCTCTAGGGGTCGCTATGGGTGACGCCTCGTCGTGACCCGTGTCTGAAGCATACATTCAAAAAACATCAACAACATGTTGGCCGGCGACAGCCCATGACGTCACTACCGGTGTGACTATAGTATAAATAGGCGCCGGGAGAACACGTCATTCTCTTCTTCGTCTTCATTGACTGTTTTGTTTGAAGCATGCATTCCGTGGTAAGAGTGATCTTTCTTCCTTCATTATGGCGAGCACTAGCAAGACGTTTAGAAGATGTGTGCATCCGTGTCGTCGTTATTTGAAACCTGATGACACACATGACACATGATGAAAAAGCTCCGCTCTCGTTTGTCTCTCTTTTCGAGGAGAGAGGGGCAGCCGTCTGCTCCCCGCGGTTCAGGACCCGGCGCTGCTGAGACACGGAGGAGAATGAGCTCGTAGGGATCGCAGGCGGATCTGGCCGATGAGTTTAAAGAGGGGCTTTCCTTCTCGCGCTCGTCGGCTGTGGACGAGAGTGAGCCGCTGGAGGATGATGTTATTTCCCTAACATCGTCTGATCCAGGGGCCAGTGCTCTGCTGGGTTCGGCCCAGGAAGAGCAGGAGATGTCTGAGGAGGGCGAAGAGGCTGAG
>NW_015648505.1:136246-166710 GCF_001515625.1 Sinocyclocheilus rhinocerous
AAATCCTTCATTCCACGAAGGTCCAGGTCTGAGCCCGAACAACCCAGGGGTCCTGGCCCGTCTCTGTCTGAGGATCAGAGACGGGCACAGAAGGCTAGTGTCGCGGCTCGCGCTCCTCCCTAGCCTGCGGTTAGGGCTAGGAGGAATTGCGGGTCAAAGGGTGGTAGGCAAGACCTAAGGGATGTGATCCAGACGAGGCGTCAGCGCTTTCGTCCGGATCAGAGTGATACTTGAGTTTCTACTCATTTCCCTCGGTAAGTGTGCACGCTGAGCACTTTGCACACTTTCTAAAATCTACATTGTGGTAAGTGTGCATGCTAAGACTCTGCGCACTTTCTGAAATCCTGTATAGTAAGGGTTATGCATTATTAGCCTCGTTCCTTTTCTGTGAGTTGGCTTAGACCCCGGTACTTGCCTTGGGCTCCACTCAACCAGTGTGTCTCTGTTGACACACTTTTGAAGCATCGCTCCCCTCACCATTGAGGGTTATTGTGAGCATGGTGCTTTCTTTCGAGCGTTTTAATTCTCTCCCTTTCTGAGGAGTTGGATTCCTCACTCCATGGGCTCGTGGTAGTGTTTAGCAATGCTCCCCTTTATCAAAGGGTTGCCTATGAGCACGCTACTCCTTTCTGAATTCGGATTTCTCCTCTCACATGAGTTGAGTTCTCTGTTTTCCCAGAGCACCTGGAACCGGCAACATCAGGCGAACTAGGCCCTTCCTCTGCCTCCCTGGTGAGTTTTTGACTAAGCTTTTGACTAAACACTCTTAAGCTTGCAGTACGCTCACCCTTCTGATTTCTAACGAACATGCTGTAGGTCGAGCACCCTCTCGACTGAGAGCTGGGTGTGTTGCTCCCTCAGTGCACGCTAGTACTTTGAGTTCTTTCTAAAATCCTGTATGGTGAGGGTTACACGCGGCAGCTTTGTGCCCTTTCTTGAGTTGGTTAAGCCCCGGTTCCACCTTGGGCACCACTCCACCTATGTATCCTCAGGATACCTACTTTAACAGGGTGTTGCTACTAGGGGTCTGTTGAGACAGTTCCTTCAGCAAGCTCATGCAGAGCCTTAAATGATTTTAGCAAATGGCTGCAATATAACAAAGAGTGAAAAATTTAAGGGGGTCTGAATACTTTCCGTACCCACTGTAATTGAGCAGGCTCAAATACTACTACCCTCTTTGATTTTTGGCTCACCCCCATATGCCCGTTCTTCTGTTTAATATACTGAGCTGTCCTTATGGTCACCTCTATCCTAATCTTCTTCCCCTGGCACTGCTTAAACCGTTGTGCATCAGTTCCTGTCTTCTCATTTTGTCCCTCCTCTCCTTTGCTTTCACGTATGGATGCACAAATGCATTGGCAATGTGCACAAATGCATGCACACCCACATACATATACACAAACAATCACCCCGCTGCTGCTGTCCCTGCTTATGTATGTGCTTTTTAATTTTTTCGGTAGCTCTGGTCTAATCAGCCCACAGCAATGATGCAGTGATGACTCTGCACCACTGTTATTTGAACTCATGTGGACTTTGTGTATGCTTACAGGAACATTTTATTGCTCAGAAGTTGCTGTTTTATAGCTCAGTAACCCTAATGTTGATGTTTCAATGGAATATTAACTGTTTCTCCTAAAATTCATACAGAAGAAAAAACCCAAACAAATAAGACAACTGTTAACATATACATAGTATAGGCTACACATATAGATATATGGAGTATAGTAATGTACAGACTTTGCCTTTTCAGCAAATCTAAGCACAGAAATGATTCATGTCTCTTCTGGAACTCTAAAGGCAAAATGTGAAATTACTGGGTGTTTTCCTCAGGAAAAATCAGCAAAAACTATAATCTTCATTTAATGTTGTTACTGTCTAAAAGAAACAACTAAGATATTAAAGAGATCTCATCTCATTTGTAATCTTTGATCTGAAACACACACACAAAAAAAAATAAAAATAAAAATATCTAAAACAGAAAAACAAAACAAAAAATAAAGAGATTTTATCTATAATTATTTTATCTGAAACAAAAGAAAAGAAAAGGAAAGGAAAAAAAGATCCTTTGATCTTAAACAGAATACAAAACAAAACAAAGACCTGCACACACACAAAGAAAGGCAAAAAACAAACAAACACAAATGACAACAAAACAGTAATCAAATCAAAACATAAAACCAACAAACAAAACAAAACTTTTAACATATACATTTAAAACAGAGATTTTTATATTTAAAGTATCCATGTTAACATTGAAATAACACACAGTAGTATAACACAATTTTACTGGTATATAACATGGTGTGATATTACCTGATATTATCTGATATATCACTGAACCATGGTACCTATACAGGTTTTTTTTGTTTTTTTTTTGAAAGAGACTGCAGCAATTCCAGCTGGTCGAACACACACTGAGCACACATTCGATGTCCATCATAATATTTTACACTCTGCCACACACACTATCCTACATATTTCTTCCTGGCCTCTGATTGGCTGCATATGTGGGACTGACACAGTGACAATGATCATGATTTCTCATCCTTAAATCATGACACGTAAACCATTCGCCACAGGGACTGCAAGGTTCAGTGAAGAGCACTAAGGGTCTCAAACGTTAGTGAGATCCAGCCTGTTTAACAGACTCTGACCCTCCGTCTCGCTCAGGGTCCAGCTTTAACACTGACATTCAGTCATCCATGGCACTCCTTTACTGCACCTCACACCTTATTTGTTCGTGCTCATGTTGAGAGACTCACACATTTAAATAAAAAGAAGATATAAAGCAGAAATGTGTCATTTTTCAATATTAGAAATACTTATTTGTGACCCTGGACCACAAAACCAGTCTTAAGTTATATTTGTAGGAATATTTGTAGCAATAGCCAAAAATACACTGTGTGGGTCAAAATGATTGATTTTTCTTTTATGCCAAAAATCATTAGGATATTAAGTAAAGATCATGTTCCATGAAGATATTTTGTAAATTTCCTACCGTAAATATATCAAAACTTAATTTTTGATTAGTAATATGCATTGCTAAGGACTTCATTTGGACAAATTTAAAGGTGATTTTTGCACCCTCAGATTCCAGATATTCAAATAGTTGTATCTCGGCCAAATATTATCCTATCCTAACAAACCCTTATGGTTTTGTGGTCCAGGGTCACATTTGTGTCAGCCTATCCCGAACTGATGTACGAGTCTAAATATTTTCAGAAGTAGATGCTGTCGGGGGAGCTTAATTTACATAAAACTTGGAATATTCCTTGAAGATGAAAACACAAAAAAGAAGTAGTTATGAAAAATCCGGAAGAGTAATCTGGAAGACAAGTGGCGGATGAAAAACGTGAGAGAGATGTAATCATTTCCGCAATCTAAAATCTGCGTTCCATCAAGGGATCAGACCAGATTACCACACAGAGCTGATGAGGCAACATTTACTTTTCACACGCTCTGAAGACAGATGCGCATTATACAGCAGCGTTTGCTCAAATGGAACAAAGGATTCTTTTTTTGTGCTTGTCTTTGTGCTTTGGGGGATTGTGTGTGCGTGTGTGTGTGTTAGGGGTCAGGGACTGTGGCAAGGGTTCTCATCACTGAATTTCAAGGACTATCCTCATAAAGGTCTGTTTTATCATACGATCTCCCCCTCATAAATTGCATTGTTTTCCACCACAAAAATAATGCTCATGCAATATGGATCCTGATGTTGACATTAAGCAAGTGACTGACTTTAAGACTTCAAAACAATACCGCTGCAAAAAAAAAGGCATGAAAACAGCTATAAACTTTCAAAATGATTTTTCTGATGGCACAGTGTGATTTTCATGAGCATGCATTCCCCTGTCTGACAGAATGAAGATGGTAAGGCTCAAATAACACTGGCACCTTCAGCTGTTCAATCAGTTCCCTCATTATATCAAATGAATCTAATGATTTATTAATGTAGAGGCAAATGTGCCAAGCCATAGGTTTCCATAGAGACAAATGATGCCATGCACCCAGCAAATTATAATATAATGTATGCCAATTTGAAGGGAATTGAGTGATTTCACTAAATTTTTCAAAGCTGGATTTAAAAGGTCTTTTAATTAACAAAAGAAAATTTTAAATGCTGGCCAGCTGGGTTTATTTTTACTCCAGAAGTATTTTAGATAATAAAATATATTACATTTTTTATTTATTTGAGAAGATTCAAGTTTTGCATTTCCTGGTTTACAAAGATGTTAGCAAAGAGATTGCAAACTCTGAATCCTGACAGGCACTATAAATATTTGTATTCTGAACTACTGAACTACTTTTTTAATCCAAATTTCAACCCATCAATGCTGCATTTATTTATCTAGTTTTAATATACAGTATAATAATATATAAAAAAACTTATTTTAAATTGTAAAAATATTTACAATATTTACAACACAATATTACTTTAAAAAAAAAAAAAAGAAATGAACAAATGACTGAATGAATGAATGAATGAATGAATGCAGCATTGGTGGGTGTAAGAGACTTCTTTCAGAAACATTTAAAAATCATACCCCAAACCTTTGAATGGTAGTGTACCATGGTGTATGAACATAGCATCTAAAAGTATAATATATTATATCAAATTACCATATGACACTGCAACACGGTACTGCCTCAGAACCATTTTGTAAGAGATTGCAATAATAGCAATTACTGAAATGTTGCTTTATTTAGTGACTATAGAAAAGGCCACTGAGTTCACATAATGTGTCCAGGGGAGAAGTAAGTACCTTAATTAAGGCAGAGGTAATTATTCAAGCAGATAACTACTTTTACATTTAGAAGGGTGAATATTATAATCTGTAAGATTTTAAAACAGAACAAAACTGATACTATTTGGAAAAGATGGCAAAGCTTCATTGTACATATGAAACAAAAGCTCAGGTGTGGATACAACGAACATAAGTGTTACACAATAAAACAGCTGCAGTTCTGAGCACCCAAAGATACAGTAGGAGACATACTCTGAGATTTAACATTTGCATATCTTTATGCACCTGCATGCATATTTTGCCAAGAGTATAAAGGTAAGCTCGTTCCAGCACTTCACATCTACCACCTCTCTTTTTCGCATTCACACACACTCCTATACACCCCTGTAAGTGTAAAACTACCATACTGAGGCTCACCCCAGCGTTCACTCTCACCCAGCACACCATGAGGCTGAAACCTGCGAGGGCCATCCATAACACACAGAGAGGGAGAGAGAGAGAGCACAAGGCCAGCGAGAAGCTATTTTCCTGAGGCAAAGCCTGTCTTTTCCCATCAGTTTCCTTGCTCACTCTAAACAGGGTTTAGGTCCAGAAACCTACTCATGGGGTTGATAGAGGGGGACAAGTTGAGCTTGGCTTACCTACTGTTTGGGAAAAGATCAACCTAAAGGGAGTTGTGCTTTCAGAGAAAATGGAGACCTATTAGTCTTAAGGTGCATTCACACAGACAGGGATTTTATCTCTGGAGATTGTTGAGTGGCTGTTTTGTTGGTCGAAGCAGTCGTTCATTACTGCTGGATACCATAACGCTTTTGAGCGTTTGAAAATCTGATCACAAATGGGATGTAACAGCAGAAAAATTCATGTGTCACTGTAATTTGACAATCAAACTGTTTATTTGGCATTAAATTAGCATTCTGGTGAGAAATGCCGCTGTATATAAATCACAGCAGTGCATAATATAATCCATCATGAATAAGATTAATGATTATCAATGCATGAATCAAGCTCACTCAGAATGTGATTATGACAAAGCGGCAACTCTTCCACCTCTGTTCTGTGAGCACCCTGAAGTCCTGCTTAAATAATGAGTTTATCTTTCTCTTCCTAAAGCAAATCTTCAAGATCTTTGGACTCAAATGACTTTATTTAAAAAAGAAAGCGGCCCTCTTAGGAAGAGGGCGCAGCGAGGGACGAAGCACTAAACAGCCATTAAAGATGAGTGGAGGCCAGAGGTAAAAGCCAGAGCGACTGTAGCCCAGTTGGCTGGGAGGCGCCCCATAACAAGGCCACACTAAGATTCTCCCTCTCATTTAAACCAGCCTCACGGAGTTGCCTCAGTTGCTGTGGTGCCCAGCCATGGAGAAGCGAGTGCTTCACATACATACACACACATGCACACATGCACACACACACACACACACACACACACACACACACAGCGGTTAGAGCTGTCATAGGCTTCATGCTAGTTGTGAGGTCTGTTGTATCATCCCAGACAGAGAAAGAGGGAAAGCACTAAAATGAAACAAGCGCTGAGGGAAAAAAAATATTCTCAGCAGGGCTTGTTGGCTGAGACAGACTGCAGAGATGTACAAATATGTTTTCTAACATACTCCCACTGTGAACTGCACAAGAGAAAGAATAAACGCACGGTTCATATATGAAGTCGGAATACATTTAACAACTATGGAACACACATAGACACACACCAATGTTTCTTCAAATATCAGCATTTTTCTGAACCAACAAAAGGTAAAAATAACAATTTAAACATGTTTGGAATAAAATGGCTCATTCCATTACAGTGTAAATCCAGTATTTTGCCATTTGTTTAGATTCTCATAGTTTTAATGTATACTAAGGGTGTTTTCACACTTGAGCCCTCTTTAAAAGAACCGAACCCAGACCCCTTTAAGTGGACCAAGAGGTGGACCAAGTGAAAAAGGACCCAGTTTTCTTTGTGTTCACACTATCGCAGTTCCTGAAAGAGGACTCAGATCCTTTTTTGGTCCACTTAAGCAGTAATGGTGTCTCAGACCTCTTTGTGTTCAGATTGTTGCTTTTTGGATCTAGTCCAATTCAGTGTTTGATGGCTGACATTATGGCCTCCAAATATAGGAATATTTTTATCTTTTGCACAAAAATATACGTTTCGTACACCTTTGTAATATTTATTTTGAATTGTTTTCCTTGTTTATGTCCTCATGTTTATTTTATAGCACACAGGGCTTCTGCAGGATTTTTAAGCTCAAATGTAAGCCTTTTTAAGACTTGCACAGATACAATTAATGCCATATGAGTGGGGTGGGGCAATGTTTTAAAATTACTGTAAAAAGCATGATTTACAGTTCAGATACAGGTTTTCACAAAAAAAAAAATATATAAAAAAATGAAATAAAATTCCAAATTTCAGCCTTTCAAATTTCAAACCATTTTTAAGAAAAGAGTCAAAAATCAAATGTATCAATTATTATATTAATGGTTTAATGGCTGGTTTAATATCAATTATTAATTTAAACCAGCAGAAGGGCTGTTAAAAAATGCAAATTCATTCAACAAGTGGTGGTGCTTTCAGAACTGCATAAAGATAGACTTTGAAACATGCAGCGCTCATTTATCCAATGAAATCATAGCCTTTTTCATTTTAATCATCACATTAAGCTATATGGCAATTGTCTTTCCGTCCCCATTGTACTTTTTATGGCCTTAAATTTGATACAATTAAATGTAAGACTTTTTAAGGACTAGCGGAATAGGCATGCTGACATTGAGATAGAAAAAAAATAAGTAAATTGGACAAATAAAATAAAATATAATAAACTGCTTTAAATTTTTCAGGTACAGTACAGGTATCCTTAAATGCAGCATTTAAGTAAGATACTAATCAAATAAAAAAAAAATTAAATGCATATCATTAATCGTATGAATAATAGATTCTACTGATTCTCATGTTAGGCGGCTGTACTAGAACTAGGCTACATACTGCACAGATCAGTTACACATGCAATTTCTTTCCCAAATGTTTACATTCGACTGAGACAAAACCAACTGTGTTTATGTGAACCATGGGTGTTTTTGACAGTTGAAACCATAAACGCTAAAGAGAGTGTAGTTTAGCCTTCGCTCGGATGTGCGCGCTCGTAGCCTATATCAAAAAGTTTAAACTGGCAAGGCGCACAGCCGTATCTCTCTTACACAGTTTGGAAGCAGTTGAAATTAAAATGAACGAGTGTACGTTGTGAGCGAACAATTTGTAGAGATCTGCCAGAAGAAGCAGCCACTATGAACAGCTGATTTGTACGGAAACATCTGATGGCCAAACTACATTGGAATTCGCAAATGGAAAAATCAAGTGAGCCCGGGCTGATTTGTGTTCACAATGCACGTTTTTAGCGAACAGTACCTTTAGCCGAAAGCGAACCGTACTCAGACCACCTCCCGGTCTCGGTTCGGTTCTGAGGGGTCTGAGATTGTTTGGAGTGTTCACATATGGGCCAAAAATCACGTGAACCGCGCTCAGACCCCTGAAAAGGACCAAGTGTGAAAACACCCTAATACATTTTTTATATACTAATATATTTTTTATGATGGGTTTTTGTATTTTAAGTTTGAAAGTCTTTTTAAAACAAGGATGGATAAGTAAGTAAGTAAGTAAATACATGAATAAATACAATTATTATATGAAAAATTCTAATTCAATATATCAACCTTAAGGCCAACACAAATGCAGGAAACATGCATATATGGAGATACTGAGAAATATGTATGCTCATTTACTATGCACAGAAAACAAGAAAATATTAAACACAACTGCCTGAATGTCACAGAACTGAAGTGTCAAAAATGCTGGAAACTTAAATTGATACTTCTAATTGAAGTGTAGTACACCTTTAGCTGGAAGTGCTTGCAGAAAAGACAATACTATAAAGGAGGAATATATAAAGGAATAATATTATATCCACATAAGATCACTGCGCTTTTCTTTCTCCATATTTTACAGGTGAATACTTTGGTACTAAAATGAGGAGAGATAAGGGGAATGCCCCAGGGCTCTGTACATGGCATATTACCATCTTGGCAGGCAAAGTTACGAAGTACTGGGAAAATATATATTTTATATTGTCTATTTACAGTACCATTACACTGAAAAAAAATCTATTTAAAGGAATGCTTGTCATGCCTCAGGGTGGCAGAGATCAGCAGCACCGTGTGATCATCTATTGGCGTAACTTTTCTTTCTCCATATTTTACAGGTGAATACTTTGGCACTAAAATGAGGAGAGATAAGGGGAATGCCCCAGGGCTCTGTACATGGCATATTACCATTTTGGCAGGCAAAGTTACGAAGTACTGGGAAAATATATATTTTATATTGTCTATTTACAGTACCATTACACTGAAAAAAAATCTATTTAAAGGAATGCTTGTCATGCCTCAGGGTGGCAGAGATCAGCAGCACCGTGTGATCATCTATTGGCGTAAATATATTAAAGTGAGCAGACAGCCATATTTAGGGCAACATTCATTTGCTTCCAGTTGTTATTCTAACCGTTACTTTGTTGTCGAAGCGTCTATGTTAAGAGCATAGGTTCAGGTCGAGTGTGTAAGAGATTCATGAGCCAAGGTGATAATGTGCTTTTACAGGTAAAGGTGAAGAACAAAATTCTGGGGTTGGATTAGAGTGTTTTAAAAGCACTGCCTCTAAGTTTAATACCATTTGATGTGAAGAGCTATTTAACAGTGGTTTCACACAGCCATCACCTGCTGCAGCCTTGATGACTCTATGCACCTACTTACAAAAACAGTGTGAAACACTATTAACCTGTGGTGTAGTAGTCAACAAATGTGTCACAATGGTTAATGCAATGACCATATGTTACCAGTCATAAGTTTGATTAAAAATACAATAAAACAGTATTATATTTCACATAATGTTTATCAAATAATATTTCACATTTGAATATATTTTAAATGTATTCCTGTGATGTCAAAGCTGAATTTCCAGTCTTTAGTGTCAAATTCAGAAAAAATCAGAAATTACTCTAATATATGCATTTATTAGTCATATGCATATATTAATCATTTGCAACATTATAAATGACTTTACTGTCACTTTTGATCAATTTATTATATACATATATGTATGTGTATATATATATACACACACACACACACACACACACACACACACATTTTTTAAATATTGACTTTTTACTTGTGTTTTTTTATGAAAATAAAACTTTGCGTTGAAGAAAAGTCGATTTTTGTTTGTATATGCTGTCAATTATAGTTCTTAGAAAGAAAATCGGAATCGGCAAAAATCAGTATCGGCAGATCACACTAACAAAAATCGGAAATCGGAATCGGCTAAGAAAATTGAAATTGGTGCATCTCTAAAAATATAATCTCAAAATGACTGAATTTCATCTGAATTAATTCAATTACATGTTTCAAATTATAGTATTTTTGCTAAATGAAGACATTTCTACTTACATTTTAGTTTTAATACAATCATGTACATGGTTTTAAGGCACATGTGGGTCGCCCTCATATGACGGCTAACATTTTATTATAACAATACCAATCAAATACTCATTTGATAATTTTATCCTGTTATTTGACAATAAGATCATGGAATAAATTAATCATGATTGACATTTTGTAAGGTCTGTTTTGGGTTCTGTTATGTTCATGTTTTCATGTCTTTAATTTTGTAATTGTTTCATGCTGTTAGTGTCATGCTTCCCCTGCCCTCTTGTCTTCATGCTATTGGTTCCTCTGTTCATTGTGTCATGTTCTGATTGGTTGCCTAGGTCAGGTGTCTTGTTTCCCATTGGTTTGTTCATGTCATGTGACCCTCTTTGTTTGCTATAAGTAGCCATGTCGTTGCCTTTGTTCCTTGTCGTGTATTGAATGTATTTCTCCTGCTGTCGGTGAGTGTTTAAGTCATAGTCAAGTCAAGTCTATTCAAGTCAAGTCATGTCATGTCATGTCAAGTCTGTGTTAATTGTTTGGATTCTGGATCACTTTGTAAATAAAGCTGCACTTGGGTTCATCTTCAACTCGCCTTCAGTGGACTGATCATTACACATTTCCACAATGGCATTGGTAACTAAAGATGTTTGTGTTGCGCCAAACCAAGCTCTCCCCTACAGCCACCAGTCACTCAGAGACCACTTTTCAAGATCTAATCAGTTTCCTATTCTCCTTTAATAATATTTCACTTGTAAATACCTCACACTACAGAAGCGAAACGAATTGCGAATGCTGTTTCATGTTGACTTCAAATGTATAACGTAATCATGTACAGAAACATGCAAATAAGGACTGAACTGTTTGGATACATGTGCACAAACTCACTTCTATCAGGGAAAAAGAAATGAAGAAAATCTTCTGTGCAGGAAATTAAAGCATTTTTATGCGTTATAATTACAAAAACAAAATAAATAAATTTATTCCGCTAATCTTTCCACCTTAAATTGGTATGATTACATTTATCAGTGCCCCACAACACGAGACGCTGAATTACAATGATCATAATATTTCCTTTATGCCCTTTTAATTGCAAAATTAATTTGTGTCACAGTGAGAGGCCTCTTAGGCAAGTGTATGTACCCCTCAAAAGAAGCTGGTAAAGATGAAAAAGCAAAGAAATGAAAGTGAAGTGCAAGAGGCAGTGTTGCAGTCGCAGTGCTGTAGCTACAGGGAAGCTGCGAGCATGAGGGTTCTCATCCATCTCATCCATCAGCTCCCAGAGGACTGGACACAACCCTCATGCTCCAGCAAAGCTGGATAGTGGATATTGTATGTGAGTGTGAGAGATACAGCACTTGTTTTTATAACAACAGCACTTCTTGATTTGCACTGAGGGTGCTTGTGATTATTACACCTTTATGACAGAGACAGTTTGAAAGCTTGTTTTCTGCAGATTTGAAGGCATCACCGTCTCTGAACCTCATATCGCTGACTCTACAATTGAATATCAATTTGAAATTGTTATGAATATCCAGTGCTGCGAAGATTACTACAAATTGTAATCTGTTACTGATTACAAATTACACAATCAAAATAGAGTCAGTGACGTAATCTAGTCCCAATATAGTTACTAATTTTAGGTAATGTATCCTGACTACTTTTGGATTACTTTTAGATTAATTTGTTTATAGATTTGAATAGGATTATTGTTATAAAAAGCAAAGAGAAAAAAAAAAAATTGTTATCAACATCATGTAATGCATTGAACATTACATTACTCCAGGGTTTCCTCAAACTAGGGTAAATAAACTGCAGAGGGCTTATGAGTTGATAAAATTATATTAATTAAATTACAAAAATGTCAAATTAAAATGAATAAATTAAATCAAACTTTTACATTGTGTGCCTAAATTCGGAAGCATGGATCACAAATTAATTTACATGATGTTTATATATCCATTCCACGGAAAGGAAAAATTTTAAACAGATAAAGAATTAGAGAGAATCAATAAATTATGAGTAATTTACTGCCATTGTGTGAATAATTTGTGATCATGTAACCCATAAAAAAGTAACTAGAATCTGATTGACAATTTTAAAATGTAATGTAATCTAATTACAAGTACTACATTTTTTTTATGTGATCATGTAATCCAAATTACATGTAATCAGTTATCCAAATATCCAAATATATACTCTAAGAAAATCCACCCACTTAACTAAATTTATAAATATAATCAAATTAGCTGTACAAGTCATTTCAACACACTTTTTAAAATGTTGTCAAGTTAAATCATGTATATTTAAAAAAAAAAAGCTGGAATTGGTTAAATTATTAAAGTTATTATATTACATTAGAATATCATATAAATGTATGATATTATGAAATTATAGGTATAAATATAAATATGCAGAATTTAAAAAAATAAATGTATATATTTGTAAAAGTTAGTCAGTTCTGTGTTGTACACAGTGACATATCATTATGTCATGATGCCTTAAAATATTTTTTCTTGTAATTCTAATATTGCAGAAATCAGGGTTTAAGTTGTGGTTTGGGTTAGTCAGCAATATTAACTACTAATTTAATATTTAAAATATTACATTCATATTTTTATATAAATCTGCTCTATATGCAGTGAGATAACCAATGGCTTGAAAGAGGCCACACCTATGTCCACATTTTAACAGGTAACTGGTAAAGGTGTGTGCATATGTGTGCACCAACATATCTGTGTGTATGAGGGGATATGCAGCGGTGCTCAGAGCCCGGGGTGTAAGTCCTGACTCTTTTGTTAATACAGCTGCACATAAGACTGCCTTATCTTTGGGTCCCAGGCGAGCCACCCTGAGGATTGTGTGTGTGTGTGTTAAGAGGACACCGAGGAAGGAAGGACCTGTCTGAGTAGAGTTGTTCAGACTGCAGGACAGTATGTCAGTGTCAGAGTAATTACTGTAATGTACTCCAATTACTTCCCTTTTAGTCTCATTCACTGTCTGCAGTTTAAACTGATACTCACCACACCAATAGACAATGCAACAGCACATAATATCCTCACTGTAATCTTATCCAAGACTATTACAAATCAAATCAGAAAGCTTCACTACTGTATTACATATAGCTACTGCATAATCATGTCTCTCCAGTGGTGGAAATGGCTCCGATTCACTAGTTGGAGAGTCAGGGGGTATTTAAAAATGATTTTTGCATCATTCTAGGGCACTTTAAATGAAAGAGAAACCAGAAAGAGAAACACTTTAGGAATTCATAAAGTATTGCATTTTCATACATTTTATGTATCCTTTTTAATGTAATACTGTATGTGTCAAGACAGAAAACAAGGCTGTCCATCTGATTGACAATTTTAAAATGTAATGTAATCTAATTACAAGTACTACATTTTTTTTATGTGATCATGTAATCCAAATTACATGTAATCAGTTATCCAAATATCCAAATATATACTCTAAGAAAATCCACCCACTTAACTAAATTTATAAATATAATCAAATTAGCTGTACAAGTAATTTCAACACACTTTTTAAAATGTTGTCAAGTTAAATCATGTATATTTAAAAAAAAAAAGCTGGAATTGGTTAAATTATTAAAGTTATTATATTACATTAGAATATCATATAAATGTATGATATTATGAAATTATAGGTATAAATATAAATATTGTTAGATATTCTCACAACTCATGTTTTCCAAAGTCGCTCATCCTCTGGAAATGGTTTGGAAAGATGTATTTTCAATATTCCATCGACTGCATAATCAACATCCAACAGTACAATCAATTGAACAAACTGGTCCTGGACAGTCTTACTTGTATTCAGAGTGAATTATAGCATCTATCCTGATAGATAGGCTGTATTTTCCTCAAAATTGTTTCAATTTAATAGCCAAAAAATCGTACGCAAGTACATACACATTTCATGTCTGCAGTTTCTCAGTGTTGACCTTCATGAATGCAGCCAGAATATACATACAGCTGATAAGAATGCATCTCTATCAGTGCGCATCCGCCCAGCAACAAAGTTTATCTTGGATAATTAAATTTATTTCTGAAAAGTGTTTATTTTGTGCCACAGATAATTGATGAATGTTGTTCATTAACTTTTTGTCAAATGAAATATGGTGTCTATAATGACTAAAATCTATTAGTAGTCGGAAGCATAATTAAATGTTACAATATATGACAAACAAAAAGAAAAGGAGGACGATGTGGAGAACTTTGAATGATTAGCGTCCCAATTCTGATGAGGTCTACAGAGTTTGCGGGAGCAGCTTCCGTGTGGGCTTGCAATGAGTCATAATGAATTCAATCGTGAAAAAAATATCCAGCAGTGTTACAATTACCAGCTGGATGGCTTGGCGTAGAGTAACACCATGGTAATCACCGGAAAAAACAAAGTGATATTTTCTTAACATAAGCGAACACCTACCACAGGCTTTCTAATAAGCATGCCCTTTCGACAAGCACTACAGCAGAATACAAAAACACTGTGTGACCTTTTAGTCTTTGATAATTGGCTAATAAAGAGACCAGCTCAGAGACGTGTATGAATATTGAATATCCAACCATCTCGGCTCAATGACATCCATCAATATCACACAGCAGAGAGCATTTATCACGCAGGCGTTTCTAACGCGCCAATAAGGGGGCCCGAGTTCAAGAGTGTCATCAGCACAGGCATGTAACAGGAGATCTCAATATATTTGCATTCATTTTTATACTCTGTGCCAGCACTAGGAGGGAAAATGCATTTATAATGTCACCTTTAGCATGCATCCACCCCCGTCTGATATAAGCATATACCCACTCACACACACACCACTGAACACCGGCACAGTCTAGTATTCATATAAGATAATTAATTTGTGGGATCTATCTGCCGATACATGCAATGATTTGGACTCTCAGCCAATGGGCAATCCTTCTTGGCACTGCGAAACGTAGCATGTGCACACTGGAATCAATATCAATGTCAGCCAGTGGCCTTCTGACCATGCCATTTCATGCCATTGTTTGTGTCAACAGAACAGTGCCATGGAATAGAGGATAAATTATATGCACAATTTTATGTCATCTGTGTGACAGCAAAATGAGTTTGAATAGGTGATAAAATGACTGGAAGTATTTTGTAACAGCACCCAGAAATTTGCGCCTTAGATCCTCAAGAGATATTGAAGAAAAAACTATTGTTGTAAAGACATGGGAGGCATAGACCTCTTCTTCTAGTGTGAGAGCTTGCAAGAAGGGGGGTGTGGGGGCTTAGAAGGCTTCTTTTGAGATTGTATTGATCTGCACAAAAATGCAAGATCAAAAACATGAAAATGAAATGGCTTCAGG
Source organism: Sinocyclocheilus rhinocerous (assembly GCF_001515625.1). Lineage (NCBI taxonomy): Eukaryota > Metazoa > Chordata > Actinopteri > Cypriniformes > Cyprinidae > Sinocyclocheilus > Sinocyclocheilus rhinocerous. Next base: position 151,824 of record NW_015648505.1, read on the forward strand.
GAGCCTAAGAAACCAGTCGATAGAAAATGCTCAGGCAAAAATGGGTTGAAACTGCCTATTGTACTCAGAGTCCCTCTTGCTGCGGTAATGGTAGATGATGTTGAGCAACTACCAGGAGTGGGAGGGACAGTGCCGTCCCTTCTCTGCTGGGAGCCAAAGACTTCTGCATGATAGACAGTCTGTGAGAATTGTAAAATGTGGATGGTTTGGGAAAAAAATGGTGGATAAGCTTTGCTAAACCACTCATTTACCATTTATGCTTTTCCAGATGGTTGCATAAAGGTATTTTCATTTGTTTTTCAAGACAAGTTTTTCAAGTTTTATGATGTTGCTAAAACTGTTAAAACATTTTTTATTGGAAATATTGAATATATATTATATAATAATATACAAGTTGAATAAATGGAAGTATTAAAATTACAAAAACTACAACAAATATTCACAGAGACTAGTCCACATCACGACTTGATTAAGTCTACAGGCCTACTTTTGGTTTATCCTCAAAATTTCCCAAATTCTGGGACATTCCGTACATTAGTAAATTTCATTTTTGGACTGAATTCTTTAATTTTTTTCAATTTTTCCGAAACATGGAAATTATAGGGCCCTACCATTGGCTGTATGTAAATTCTGCTTGCATTCATGAAGGTTAACACTGAGCAATTGCACACAATACATTAATGTTAAAATACATTTTAAAAATAAAATGAAGCACATAATGAAATTACTAAAACTTTCAAATTAAAATAAAAAGTAAAAACATAAAAATAAAAGGTAATTCAAAATATAATATAGAAATACAGTATATAAATAATACTAAAATAACAGTTTTGAGATGATTGATTATTTGGGAAGCTACACTGATAAACTAGAGAAATAGTCTTCTTTGCAAAGTCATCTTTAAAGGGGTCATCGGATGCAAAGTTCACTTTTGTTGTTGTTTGAACATAAATGTGTGTTGGAAGTGTGTGTAGACATCCACCCTATAATGATAAAAATCCACCCAGTGTTTTTTTTTTAAATCCCTATTTTAAAATCCCCTTTCTCAAATCAGGCTGTTCTGAGATTCCTGTCAGAATGATGTAGTTCTGCACAGGTCCCTCCCATGATAGTTGATTGACAAGTCCGTCTTACCTTAAGACCCGCCCTGAGTGAGCTGTCCGCCATTGTGTTTTCTCCGGTGCAGGGAAAGACAAGAATGTCTCAGATTAAATGGGTCATATGATGCTGCTAAAAAGAACATTATTTTGTGTATTTGGTGTAATGAAATGTGTTTATGCGGTTTAAGGTTCAAAAAACACATCATTTTCCACATACTGTACATTCCTCCTCTGTGCCCCGCCTTTCTGAAACGCGTCGATTTTTACAAAGCTCATCGATCTAAAAAAGCGAGGTGTGCTGTGATTGGCCAACTATACAGTGCCTAGTGATTGGACGAATACCTCAAGCGTTTACTCCCGACATCTGAGCCGCTGAAGACGCAGAGGATTAACATTACTTTAGTTTTTGAAAGGAATGTGCCGATCCCTGATCTGCCTAAATGCGTTTAAGTTTGCGCGAATCATTCATGATCCACATTCATCTACTGAAGTATAAGGTTTTTTTAATGAATCTTTGCAAATCACCTTTCCTAATATGTGCTAGTTAGCATGTTTCGCGGCTGAAGTTTACAGCCTGCTCGTCACCCCATGAAAGAGAGGGGCGGGGTCAGCAGAGCTCATTAGCATTTAAAGCAACATGGACTAGAACAGAGTGCTGAAAACAGAGCTGATTTTGGCAGGGTAAAAAGGGTGTGTTTTACACTACCATTGAGAAATTTTAACCAAAGTATGTTATAGACTTTTCATTAAGACCCTAAAGAATCATATCAACTTGTGGAAAATGGGCATCCGATGACCCCTTTAAAGTAGAGGTTAATGTGTGTTGTTTTGTGCCCTTGGTGTATTAATTAAAGGGTGTTCATTAACAGACTTAGGCCCTGTCCCAAATCCCTAAGTTCTCGTGGTCACGTTTTATATACATAATGCTGCATAAACATACATAATGCTGCATAAACTGTTAGGTAGGTGTCTGCTGTGGAGCCAGCATCGGCAAAAGGGTACATCAAAAGCACATAGTGGCCACAATGGGGTGCTTATGAGCACCCTTCTGAAACTTAAAATGTCAGATTGGACACCATATGGTCTTGTGGACCTCAAGGACACAATGCAAAACAGCAAGTACACATCAAGTTGCAACATTGGGCTGGTGGGGACACTCCAACAAACACAAATTTTTATGTTTACACTTTTCTGGGAGACCAACCTTTGTTACAGTTGCATGCATATTAAACTGGAAAAAGAAAAAGTTATATAACAGAAAATTTGCACACTTTCACCTTTAACCACAGTAGCTCATGTGTACACCTCTTCAGTGATACTGAAATAATCAGTTACTGGCAGTACAAGACTAGATTTGTGTAATATCAATTTCAATGACAGATTAACTAATTATTCAACAGGAAGTGTTCTTTAGGAAGGTTCACAGTCAGAATAACAGCTTGATTGCAGTACATAAGCACATGCCAAAATTCACTGCAGAATTGAAGTGTTTCTTTATAGCTATAACGACTCTACTCTCTGACAAGTTCCTTGGTAAGCTAAAGCTTTCAACAATATTTATTTTAGGTCGATCTTTAAAGACCCCATTAAATTACTTGTAGAGCGCAGTTCTTTCCTGTGTTACCATATTTCCTGTTGAAACAGGAAGTTGGAGTAGAAGAAAAAAAAATATATGAATAAATATTAGCGTATATAGGCTAATCTTATATATATATTTTTTTTAGAATATGCCTGCATGGAGATAACATCAAAGCTAACACACATGGGTTAAATACTACAAAACTCCCTTTTTAATACAATCTCAAACCAGTCTAAGAAGGTCTCGCACAGCATGGGCAAGCTGGCTTTTTTTTCTTCTGTGTCTTCCTGACTAGCTAAAAAGATGGGTTCATTAAACTCCATTCTGTTTAAAACAGTGCAATTAGCATTAGCCCTTTCCAAATGGCACAATTACTTGTTTCCTTGACCTCTGACTGTATGTGTTCATGGTCCACAAGGCCATAGGGTGTACAATTTGTCATTTTAGGATTTAGAAGGGTCCCTAAGAGTGACCTCTTTGTGGCTGCTATACACAACAGTTTGTGTGCCAACAAAGTGTGGATAAGCTAGCCTAGCTTTGCTTTTGGCAGTGAAGAAGTTACTGCTGGGCACATGCACAGTATATTACAGTGTAAAGTACACTATTAAAAAAAAAAACACTGTATCTAGCTAACTTTTATGTATTTGGTTGTGTATCTGAGACTGTATCAGAGAAAACGGAAACTGTATGTGTTCTGACTGTGATGTGTTTGCATGAGGTCAATTTAAAAATCTGTTTCTGCATCATCACAACAGTAAAACATATGTTAGTGTGGTGAGAAGCGTTTAGCTTCTATCTTGGTCAGACTTAACCAAGCGGGGAAGAAAGTGTCGTAAATGTAGTGCAATAAGATTTCAATTGACTTTGACAGAATGGTGCTGCATGACCAATTTGCTGTAATGATATAATCCTTGGCGGCACAGACGGCCATGTTTTATGAGCAAAAGAACTTGGCAAGTAAACTGTACTGTTTTGCCAATACTGTTATTGCAAACATAAAATTAAGTGGCATCCTCAGGTGACAGCAGTTGTGTTGCTTTACACAAGTTTTATTTGAGCAAAGCTCTGAATTCATTTCTCCAAAGACAACATTAGAATACCAAACACCAAGGTTTTGAAAATTGTTGCTTAATTTAACAAGCCCTTAAGCTCATTGAGTAATTTTATATGTGATACACAGTAAATCAGAAGGCCTTGGCATGATCTAAAGGATAGTTAGGTAAACGCACCAGACCTTGTGTGCCGAATCTGTGTAGGTTTGGCGGTATGCAGAAGGTGGGACACTCGGCCTTTACTCAAGTATGTGAAATGAGAGGATGATGACTGCGTTTGACTGAAATCTGTCTGTTTTAGCACTTAAATTTATCTTCTGAAGGATAAGAGACGCGGGAGAGAACAAGAGACCTTTCTCCTTCGAGTATAATAAATGTCATGTCGCATTTCAAACTGTCGATTAGCAGTTCCTAAATGTAACAGCCAGTATTTAAAAAGTTCAATATCTTTAGTTCTAACAAAATCATTGAAAAAAAGTCTACAAGCAAAAAGACCTTTCATGTAAATTATTTCTTTTTCATTCTTATTCCGTTAATTTAGCATGTCTCGTCATAGTAATTGATGTTCTGTCAAATCTCTACAACCTCATTGTTTCATTGTGAACACAGCATTACTTATAAAGAAAATGAGGCAATAATCAAGCATGCTCCCCCACCCCAATTCTTTTTAGTGAATCGGTTTGTTTGGATCAGAAAAAAATAATTTATTTTGAGTCATTGCCTACAATTACATTGTATGTAATTTTTTGTTGCAATGAAACAGAAGCAGAGGCAGATCTCTTATTCTATATTGTGACGAACAATTGAATGTAATGGATTATGGAGAAAAAAAAATGTAGGACTGGGACTTGTTTCTATGTTGTTTGTTGAATGGATTTTGAAATTGCAGATGTGTGTGGGCTGGGTTTACGTGGACTAAATGTTTGGAGACGCCCAATATATTGTATGTCTCCAGAAAGAAGTCTGTCATTTTCACCAGATGACCGAGTTTTAACATTTTGATCAAATAAGGTAAAACAAGCTAAAAAATAAAACATACATGGATGAATCTTTCACAATTAGAACTACAACATGCATTTATAAAACAGATGAGAGTGTGAATTTCGTTTCATGCCAATTTTAATTGTATTTGAAGTAACTGATCAGTTTTTGATCTGTCAAGTTTAAGCCGTTTTTGAGTTGGATAAATATTGCTCTGATTTATTTCATTATATGAAATGTATATATTTACTTAACTTAGAATAATTACAAGGTAAAACAAGCTAAAACATAAAACATACATGGATGAATCTTTCACAATTAGAACTACAACACGCATTTATAAAACAGATGAGAGTGTGAATTTCGTTTCATGCCAATTTTAATTGTATTTGAAGTAACTGATCAGTTTTTGATCTGTCAAGTTTAAGCCGTTTTTGAGTTGGATAAATATTGCTCTGATTTATTTCATTATATGAAATGTATATATTTACTTAACTTAGAATAATTATTAAATATATTGCTTGTTTAAACAGCTGCAATGTAGTGGTTAACAGCTTGTAAATGTAGCCAACCACTTGCCTGTTGCTTAACCACTTTCAATTATGTGTAGCAAAGTCGCTTCCCCAATGCTAATTATCTGTTGTTAAACGTTTCCTCATAAGGCACAAATAACCACAAGCTTGAGGTGAATGCTCGCACAGGTGGTGCGTTTCATTAAACTATTTTATGGCAGAAGTAAAAAACAAAGTGATGGCTATAAAAATGTGAGACAATGGGTGCGATCAGCAGTGGGCAATGTCAGTGGGCCTTGGAATGGGGCATTGTGGGTGCATTGCTTCGTTGACGAGAGCGAGCGTGACGAGTCCAGATGTGGCTGACCAGCAGAGCATAGCAGCGTTGAGGTGACACCTCGTTGAGTCACCCAATCAGACGTGGCGACAGCAATGACACAAGAAGCGTGGGGAGAATAGGGCTCACTGAACACAATGAGCTATAGAACACAGGGGTGACGATACACGACCTTCAGGCAATGTAGTTTTTTGAGAGGACTAAACCTTCCTCAGAGTAATTGGAATATATGTGCTTTCATAACCTTCACCCTCTGCTACAAACATCATGATAACTCATGGATTGTTTTGTGTCTTGCAGCCGTTCTGTTGTCTCTAATGGCATGCTTGTATACCTTTAAGTTACGGTCCTCTCATATATCGTTTATCTTGTCATAGATGGATGTGAGCTGTAGCTGAAACATGCGGTCACTCTCCTCTCATTAGATTGCTGTGATACACAAATGTTAACATCTCCATCATTTCTGGCATATTCAGACAATGGATGCCAGTTCTTGAATATAATTTATTAAATCTCTAAGAGGTAAGATAACAATGACAAAGACATGCAGAAAACATTGTTTCATCCTCAGCATACTGCCATGATCAAATGACTATGATAACAGAATTCATTAACCCAATAAAGCCTACTGTATCTTATTTGATATGCAAATTTATGTGATCAAAACTTTGCTACAAAACCTGTTGTACACTATTTACAACATGCCTTGTATTGTCTGATTGATAGTTTATACTTTTTAGCAAGCAAAGGGCCTTTAAGTATAAGTATGTATTATGTCTAGTATGTATTTCAAGATGAACGCTTACTAGATTGAAGCAATTTAGGTTTACTTGATTATATATAAAAACATGATAAATGTGAGTATCAAAAATAATACATCAGACTTCTGAGGAACATTTATCGGTACATCTCTCAATCATCATTGTATTGCATTGCATTACATGTTTTACACCCCACAATAACATCATTGAAATAACATCTTACTAAAACATGTTATTATATGCATTTTATGCAAGTATTCTGTTATACTGTTATACAGATCTGACTGGCCTTACTTTTTGGCCATTTAAATATCAGCAACTGCATTAAATAGCATATTTTTGCTCTTTTTGGGCCTCTGAAGAGTTATTTTTTCCCTCTTCGAATATGAACTATGTATTTTGTATGTCATGTTACATGAGCCATAAAAGCCTGATGTATCATTTAAGGGGGAAAAAAATTACCAACTTTTTATTTTTATTTTATTTTGTCTAAAGGTTCAATAACCTGTTCCATTTAAATTTTTCTGACTATCTCCATATGTCAGGCCTTACAGTGTTGTATATGTATGCAAAGGATGAGTTGGGCAATCCTTTTGAACCATTTAGTTGCACTGAAGTGTTGATAAAGAAACAGCATGTTGTTTTTCCATTATTACTTCACTGTTTGCTATCCAAATCTTTATGTGAAATGTGGATGCAATTTATTTTCATGGCTTGAAAAAAAATGGTTCAAAACTAATGCAAATAGTGATCAGAACTTGATTTAGCATACACACTTTGAATAAAAAGTGCAATCTCACTGCCACAATGCTTTGGCTTTGTTAAGGTGTTCAGAATGTTGCTATGCAGTTTCTAGGCTATTTTGGGTTGTTGCTGCTTAGTGGTTACTAAGGAGTTTAGGGTTGTTGCTTACTGGCTCAAATCCATGGAGTCCACCTAAGATCTCTCGTCTCTAAGATATTCTCGTCCTTAAATATGGACTCATTCAATGCATATTTAAGAGGTTGTTTTGACAGTTTTATCATATGCAAGCCGAAGAGATAAATAATAGCAACAGCTCTTCAGAACATTCATGTCTGTGGTTTCACACCAATATTAATAAACAATAACTAACCATATTCTGATAACTACTCTGGCCAAGGAACAAGGAACAATATGACAGGTCAACTATTCTGTATTTGTACAATTCAACAGCTCTGCATTCAGCTTGAAAACAATATATTTAGAATTGTTTCATGACCTCCTGGGTAGGCAAATGATTGAATGTTGCCACTGGTTTTTGCCTCACAACATCTGTTTGTCTGAATTGCTGGAAACCGATTGTACATGTACTAATGTAGTCAATTTAATTTAAAAGACATTTAAATGCTAATAAGATACTCACAACAATCTTGTATTGCCTCAACAGCTCTGAAGTAGCCCCCTGTCAGACCCAAATATTTTTTTCTCAGTTGTTAGACGTACAACACACTGTTTTTCATGATCATTCTACAACGGTGAGCTAGTAATTCTTACTCTGCGATGACTAGCGGGTCAACACTGTCGATCCAAAATGTAATATTTCTCCATGATTAATCACTTTAAGATGCAATCTCTATAAATAACAGATGAAAACAGTTGAAGGTCTTAAACTGTAGGAAAAATGAAAGGAACCTGATGGTGGGAAGGAATGTGAAGTGGGTGGCGACTTCAGCTGAGCTTAATTCATATTTAAAGAGTTCCTTTATTACATCTTTAATAGCCTTTTTTGTTGGTATCCCTCAACTTTTGGCTCCCAGCACAGTTTAATTCACCTCCCATTGAGTTGACCGGCTCAGAGCTCTCAACTTCAGACTTTCATCTCCTTTCTTTCTGCCCGAGCTTTTATTGCTCTTCAGCTTTTCCTTGGAGAATTAATGCCACCATATTGGACCACAAAAACTCCAATACGAGTGCATAAAAGTATGAGGTCAGAGAGATTTACTGTTTGGAATTTAATATCAAAGCAAACTAAAAAACTACTGCAGATTAACTTTCATTGAAGATATTAGGTTGGCAAAAAGGTATTAAATCATTCCCTCATGACATGGAATAGAAATTAGGCAACTGCTTCTTTACAATATCAATCAGGTTGATGGCCCTTTTTGCCAAAATGCCCCGGGATGAAGATAACTCTTCCAGATTTCACTTACAAACTAAGGATAATTCTCTACATATGCCATAACATTAAGAGGATTAGGTTTAGGAAATGGATCATGATGCTCATAGTGACAAGCAGCAATGTAACTCTGTCACTATCTGGACACATCACTGTGATATGCCCACATCTACTCTGTAATTTGAACAGGCTTTTCTTTTAAAGGCTGTATGACATATAATATTGATTTATATGTCTTCAAAAGGAGAGCTGTTTTTAAAGGTCCACTCAATATTTTTTTATCTCATTAAAAATGAGATAAAACACAAACAAATGAACGGCACTTTTGACAAATCTGTTTAAATCATGTACACTCATATAAAAAGGAGCCTAATAAAAACTGTTAGATTTTCCCACATTTGTCAATATTGAGACACTCTTGTTAAGAACATTTTAAGAACAATTTCAACAAGCTTTCTGTTATGAGAAATTTTTGGTTGTTGAATAAATGAATCATATCTGACAGCGAATAGGGCATAGTGTGATGCTGCATCCACATCACTAGGTGTCAGTATACCAAGACAATGCCATAAAAAAATGACAACGCAATGCATTTTTTCCCCATTATTGTTCTTCAGTACAGGTGCAATCCATAAAGTCTAACAATAATACAGCCTACATAAAACTATATAATACTGCACACACTGCAACATCTTCTGGCCCATAATGACTGTCAGACTTCACAAAAAATGGGTCCACTCTGTAGACACACAGACTAAAGTTCAGACTATTTCAGATAAAACTTAATGAACTATACTTGCTAAGGCTACACCACAGCTCTGCCTGCTTCTTTTCGGGTTAATGAGTTATCGAAGCCTAATTAATTCATGTTGAATTTCTAAATTGAAGTCTGTGAGTTTCCATTACAATTAGAGGGACTCTGTTTATGGAGCATTCCTTCGACATGCCTCAAAGAGCAGCTAATATCCTACCTCCCCTCCCATTTCTCTCATCTGAGGAAAAAAAGGCTAATTTTCCTCTGCCTTCAAGGATTTAAAGAATAGCTTTACTACACAAGAACCATAACCCTCCTATTCTGTTGACAATGAGAAATAAAATAAAACACACAGACCAGATGAGAAATATGCCTCATATCCCCTTGGCTCTAATTCGACGAGAACTGGGTCAAGCTCATGAGAAATTTAATTTGAACGGATGTCAATTAATACCCATTATGTCTTTACTTTGAAAAGCAGAATCCTTCTCACAATCTCCTAAAGCCTGGCACTCCACTAGAGATTTAGTTAGATCCTCTGTGATTTGTGTCTCATCTCTTGGAAATCAGTTTTCACCTTGTAAGGAATCTGAGTCAATGAGATTTTTTTTTCCAACTCTCTGGAGCTTGCAGAAATCGAGACAATGAATGACACCGGAATAAATCCTGACGTGGTGCATACGTACTGCTATGCATAAATGGGACTGCGTATGCAATAGCTATGCAATAGCTTATACTTAATAAGAAGAATTTGCTTATTATTACGTATAAGCCCTGCTAGGACACCCCATGCATACGTGGATAAGAAATAAGAAAATAACTTACTTTAGTGTAAACTGCTCGACAGTAGAATTTGGGACCAGGAGCAGGTAGATGTTGAGGGTCTCTCCTGGTTTTAATGGCCTCTCTGGTAGCCTCAGAAAGAGGTTCTTGTCAAGCTGTTTGTCTACCACCAGTTGTTCCTGACTGGGCTGGTACAAACTGATGCTCCCAATACGGAGAAGGATGCAATAGCTATGCAATAGCTTATACTTAATAAGAAGAATTTGCTTCTTATTAAGTATAAGGACACCCCATGCATACGTGGATAAGAAATAAGAAAATAACTTACTTTAGTGTAAACTGCTCGACAGTAGAATTTGGGACCAGGAGCAGGTAGATGTTGAGGGTCTCTCCTGGTTTTAATGGCCTCTCTGGTAGCCTCAGAAAGAGGTTCTTGTCAAGCTGTTTGTCTACCACCAGTTGTTCCTGACTGGGCTGGTACAAACTGATGCTCCCAATACGGAGAAGGGGTTGTTGGGAGCTCTCCCCTCTGGATGCCCCTCCCCGGCGTGGGTAGCTCTCCCCACATTCATCATTGCTGTCTGGATCATGGAGGGTATAGTAAAGCTCTACTTGAAGGGTCTCTCCACTCAACTCAAGCCCATCTGTCCCTGAGGACTTTCTGCGACCCAATGGTGCTACATTAACATTAAACCAAGTGGAAGGGAGATCCAGTTGGGCCAAGCACTGCGCCAGATTCCCTTGAAGCCTGCAGGAAGTTTTGATCTCCCGAACATCTCTAAAAGCATGCAGCCGCACACATGGAAGCTTGTCCTGAATCTTGAAGTCATCCCAGTCCCGTCCTGCGATATAGAACAGCACCTGAACCAGTGGGTTACTAGCAAAAACTCTAGACTGTACAATAAAAGCCCGGACCTTCCAGTTGACTGTCAGCCTTCCAGGAATGTCCAAAGGACTTGACGGCTGCAGTAGGTCCTTGGACAACGTCTGGTCTTGGGTAAAAGGTCCAAGTGAGATGTTGATTGCAGGCAGCTCCTTGGTTTGGAAGACCACAAAGCTTTCTGAACGCTGAAGAGGGTGTCCACGTTGGCTGCCATATGGTTGAACTCGGTTCTCTTGGAGAAAGAAGGCCAACTGTGTGTTGGAGAGCTTAAAGTTGGCAGGGAGGTAAACTTCTGGCGGGCTGGAGGTGGTACTAGGAACCGGAACACTGAAGAGGGCATCTGAACTGGTAGGAGAAACTTTACCAGCAACTGCAAAGACAAGAAAACAAGAAAAAATACTGTTAAATATGCACTGACAATAGATAGTGTTAGCCAAGGATTGGAACAGCTAGCACATAGGTTTAAACTCAGTAGAGCAGATTCAAGAATTCAGGAACTCTAAAGTTCAAGGAGCCCTGCTCAACACTGAACCCTTAAGTGAGCACTTAAGTGGGAACTTTATACAGCTTTACAGGGAAAGACCCTTGAGTTACAGTGCTGCAAGTAAAAAATTACAGGTAGCAATGTGCTGGCTTTATTGGAGCTTATTTTTGCATAATAAAAGAATTCAAGAACTTTTCTGCATCTGCTGGTGGCAGGTAAATATTCTCCAATTTGCAAGAAAGCGAATGCTTGTTCTCTCTTTCATGCCTCGGGAGATCAGTTGGCTCTGACAATAGACACTGATTAATGGCATGCAAGAGTGCGAGGTTTCAGATTAGATGGATTTGTATAAATTCAAATAATGAGCAAATTTTTATCTGGTATCTGTATCGGGCCCGATACTGGTCTCCTGTACTCGTACTCATTAAAATGCCCCGATACCAAACGCCGATACCACACAGCATGTGATAAACGCCATATTCAAACAAAGAAACACAGATAACAGAACAACAGACAGCAGAAAGGAGTTAATGATGTCAACTACGAAGTAAATGTATGCAATGAATATAATGTTAAACATTCAGTATTAACACCTGTATAGCTGATGTGCGCGAGTGAAAGATACGCATGACAATCGCAGCTTCTGTCGAATCGCAATCTCGATTCCATTTCGATTTATCGTGCAGCCCTAATAGTGAATACAGTGGCTTCAAAGAGAGGACAGAGCTGGTCATCTTTAACAGAAATTCGCACTATTTGGAGTGAGATATCGACTTGCATGCAACGGTTTGTCCGATAACACATTGTACACAGAAGACATCATTGATCTCTATCTCTTGGGCTCCTAAGATTAACTACCTAAGACTAGATGCCCAATCGATTGTTGAGAAACTTCAATACACCAATCATAATCTCCCTGTACTGGAGAAAAATGGAGACACTCGGACCGTAATATTTAAAGCAAAGTTGACTAATATAAAAATACAAGTATAAATCTTTCAAAGCTATAAAACCCCCCAACTTGTATGGTAGAGTTACTGTATAAAAAGAGACTGCCTTATGTTTTTGAGGGCACACATGCACTCTATTCGACTACAGAACTTGCCCTCACAAATAAGTGGAACAGTAAAACATACTTATCATAATGACAAGTCGAAGTGAACAGAGAATCCATGGCAAATCCACTTGAACAACAAAATGTCCCATATTCCACAAATGCTTTGCATTTAAACAGGGTACTTCACAACTTGAATCACTTCACAGGTACACACACACACACAAAAGTATCCGTCCAGCTGAAGCCAAACCGCAGCAAAATTTGATAGCTGCAGATCAAGCTCAGTTCAAGCTTTGAAAACCTGCTCAAAGTCTCCAAACTTGAAAGCACATGAGTAGTATCCTCTCAGTAGTAATCCAACTGTATCCAGAACCTGCTCAAAGATCTGAGAGAGACTGATCACTTGCGCCTGTTGGGAGGCTCCGAAGGCACCTCCTGCCCTGCAGCATGATCGGAGTGAGTCCACACTAACATTCGCTCACTCCATCTATTCTCTGCAGTTCCTGTTTGAGTGTGACTCCTCCTAGCAGATCCCGTTCTCCTCTTACAGCCCGAGACAAAGCCTAGACACCGCCCTGTCTCACCACACCTCACCCCAAACTGTAATAAACTCTTTAGCTCTCATTCACAGCCAGTGCAAAAGCACTCCTCCCAGGACACCACCGTGGCAGACTACAAACTACCCTATTACATTCATCTTCTCCCACTGGACGTGTTGAGGCAGACTCTGAATGTGTCTGTGTGAGGGAGAGTGTATTTGTTAGGGGGGCTGGGTTTGGGGGAGGGATGCATAGCTTGAGCGCCTTCAGGCAAAGAGTGGGGGATTAGTAGGAAGATCATTGACGAATTAGCTCTCCTCCTTTCCTCATCCAGCACCCTCTGGAAGACACATTTGAATGGAGATGGGGAATGGGGGTTGAAGGTGGTGGGTCGTCTACCCTTCCAATTGCCCAGAGAGTTCTCGAGCGCTCAGAGTAGCTGGGACGATGCTCTGTGCCAAGCTACGCTACTACAACGACAAAAGAAAAGTCTACACAAAGATCAACAAAATATCATTCACGACATTTCTGACCAGTGCATTCCTCAGCCAGAATGTGACTCATTGTGTGCCACATTCTGTGATGCAAATTACATTTTTGAGACTCTACTTTCAAGACAGGTTTCCTCCGCTCCATTACATTTCTGACGTTTATCATCATGCTCATTCAACGGAAAGGCTCAGATTATAAAAGCCAGAAGATTGGGTTTCACTCAAGCTCAGAGGTTTGAACACCTTTTGGTGTGGCTGTGGCCTGTGGAAACAGATATGAATACCTCTTAAAGGGATGAGCTAATGCCTCTGAAAGGCAATCCATTACAAACACATTAAACACCAAAGAGCTCCTCTCAACTACTTTTTTTTTTCTAGACACAGGCAGTCTAATGTATATATTTCAATAACATCATCAGATTATGTGCTTGCAGTACCCCCAGGGACAGACAATATGATAGGTCACAGATTCAAATACATCATGCCCATCACTACATAGGCTCTGCACTGTGTCAAAAAGAAGGCACATATGGGACTACAACATTACACCAAAAATCCACCCCGATCCCTCCTCCCAGCCCCACTAATAGACCTCTGGGTATAGTGGAGTGGCGACTGCTGTTGCTGAACTCAGTAACAGGATACACATCTGTTGATCAATGAGTGTGGCAATGTAAGATGCTGGAAGGAAAATAAGAAATTCCCCACAAGCATGCAAATTTCCTTTGAAATAATCTGTCATGTGGGGCAATTGCTCTAGGAAATAATCCATGCGGCTTTTTCTTAGAAAAAAAAAAAGTGACAACAATAAGCATTAGAAAAAAAGTCCCCCACCCACGTGCACACATTATGAAAGTGTGTGCAACCTACGTTTGCAATCTTGATGCTGTCGTTTGTTTCAGAGTCTGAAAATGCTTAAATGGCTTTGCATTTCCTGGTTTGAATTACTGAACAAATTGAACAGGGTAGTGTGTTAATTAATGAGCTGTACCTCAGAAACATCTCTATAAAGAGACCGGAGAAGTGCTAGTGGAATTGTTCCATTTGAATTATTGCATTCAAGTGTACCCAAAGGAAATGCGGAGAGAGGAAATTGAATGAAGAAGAGGCAGTGAGAATACAAGATGTGACATATGATCAAAGATTGGGATGATGCAATTTGAAAGGTCACCATTCGACAGATAAGGAGAATGCAACATTCGATTTGCAAAAACAAAAATCTGCATAATTCTGTGATTGATTAAACTGTTAAACTGATGTGAGATTTAACTTCATAAACAGATGTAGCATTTAAAGTAGAGGTAAAATAGATAATCTAGAGCTGCATGATTATGTCAAAAATAAACAACTGTTGATTGTTTCCTTTGATACTGTAATCATTTCATTTTCATGAATAAAATTTACATTGATATACTTTTTTTTTGGGGGGGGGGGGGG
>NW_015648505.1:166829-178768 GCF_001515625.1 Sinocyclocheilus rhinocerous
GGGGGGGGGGGGCAACTGTGTACCATTTTCTTTATGTATGCTATACATACTGTGTTCTCAGATAATATATTGTGGTTTCATGCATCTATAGAAACCAAGACATTGAATAACTTCACATTCTTAGCAGCATGAAAAACAAAACTGTTCATCATATTTTGTATAAATTGTTTATAGAATGCTTCACAGCATTATAATGCTCCCATTATGATATAATCACTAAAGCTGCTACTGCAAAATGAAGTGAAATATAAAACATATGACATTTGACATTTGTGTATCTATATTTGTGCATCAGATTGCTGAAATCTCATCAGGTGTTTATTGTTATTGACAGGTATAAAGAAAACCTTAAATACCTCTTATTTACATTCATGTGCACAACAGACACCTCTGCAGTTGGTTACAAAACTCAACTGAAGCAAAAATAATATGACGTAACTAGAAAATTTTGATGGAACCTCATTTAGGCAGACCTAAATGGAATAGTGCAATCAACAGTCTCATGTTTAGCTAATCCCAGCTGCCGTAATCATAATCTTGATTGTTTATTCGATTAAGTGCACAGCCTTTTACAGTTGTTCTAATACTCAGCTATTTGTCATTATCACCTTACTGTCCGTAATTATGGCCCGGTTTCATAGACAGGGCTAAGCCTAAACCAGGATTAGGCCATAGTTCATTTAGGACATTTAAGTTATTTTTATAAACATGCCTTATAAAAAAGCATTACTGGTGTGCATCTTAAGACAAAACAAAGGCACTGACATGTTTTAAGTTAGGGCAAGTTTTTTTCAGTTGAAACAGCTCAGATTTACATTTTAGTCTAGGACTAGGCTTAAGCCTTGTCTGTGAAACCAGGGGTAAGAGTTCATCAGCATTCAGTTAGGCCAAATAAAGAGTCCATTAATTCACCAAAAATACATTCAACAGGAATTTATAACCCCAGGAACTCTGAAGCGTACACCAAACCTTTTGATCCATGGCTATGCTAACGAGTCTGTCAATCGAAGTGATTCAGAGGCTAGTGAATGAACTCTGGCTTGAGTTAGCATGACAAGCAACAGTTGCAAATGAAGTGATTTACATAAGAAACAGGCGCTCCAACCGTTAGCATCACGTCAAGCCTTGCCGTATCACAAATAGTGACTACCATTGCATTCTCTTCATTACAGCACCATGGTTTCTGTTTTCACTGAAGAGAAGGTGCTGAAAGGAAATGTTTAGAGGGAAATGGGCTTTATATTCTGACACTAAATCGTTGACCATATTTTGCCATTATTTCAGCATTCAATACCATGAGGCCTAATGTATTTTCTTCTCTTTGCGCCACTTGCCCTTGTCTGTCCTACAAGTGACTTTTGCGATGAGTGGATGAAAATTGACTTAATAACAGAAAATGTGAGATACTGAGCAGGGAGCTGATTGCTAATGCGATGCCACTGCTTTGCTGCAAAGTCATTTATGGCAGAATTAAATGAAAGGGAATGAGGAGATTTGTCATTAAGTATTTGACAGGATATAAATCAGAATCCAGTGAATTTGGATGGTGAGGCACATTGCCACACATTCAGATCATGAAATATTTAAGTGGCTAATTATAGCAACTAGGCAAAATTATGATTCTATATGCAGTAGAGAAAAGGGGGGGGGGGGCAACTGTGTACCATTTTCTTTATGTATGCTATACATACTGTGTTCTCAGATAATATATTGTGGTTTCATGCATCTATAGAAACCAAGACATTGAATAACTTCACATTCCGAAATCTCATCAGGTGTTTATTGTTATTGACAGGTATAAAGAAAACCTTAAATACCTCTTATTTACATTCATGTGCACAACAGACACCTCTGCAGTTGGTTACAAAACTCAACTGAAGCAAAAATAATATGACGTAACTAGAAAATTTTGATGGAACCTCATTTAGGCAGACCTAAATGGAATAGTGCAATCAACAGTCTCATGTTTAGCTAATCCCAGCAGCCGTAATCATAATCTTGATTGTTTATTCGATTAAGTGCACAGCCTTTTACAGTTGTTCTAATACTCAGCTATTTGTCATTATCACCTTACTGTCCGTAATTATGGCCCGGTTTCATAGACAGGGCTAAGCCTAAACCAGGATTAGGCCATAGTTCATTTAGGACATTTAAGTTATTTTTATAAACATGCCTTATAAAAAAGCATTACTGGTGTGCATCTTAAGACAAAACAAAGGCACTGACATGTTTTAAGTTAGGGCAAGTTTTTTTCAGTTGAAACAGCTCAGATTTACATTTTAGTCTAGGACAAGGCTTAAGCCTTGTCTGTGAAACCAGGGGTAAGAGTTCATCAGCATTCAGTTAGGCCAAATAAAGAGTCCATTAATTCACAAAAAAATACATTCAACAGGAATTTATAACTACAGGAACTCTGAAGCATACTTTTGATCCATGGCTATGCTAACGAGTCTGTCAGTCGGAGTGATTCAGAGGCTAGTGAATGAACTCTGGCTTGAGTTAGCATGACAAGCAACAGTTGCAAATTAAGTGATTTACATAAGAAACAGGCGCTCCGACCGTTAGCATCACATCAGGCCTTGCCGTATCACAAATAGTAACTACTATTGCATTGCATTCTCTTCATTACAGCACTATGGCTTCTGTTTTCACTGAAGAGAATGTGGTGAAAGGAAATATTTAGAGGGAAATGGGCTTTTCAGATATTCCGACTCTAAACCGTTGACCATATTTTGCCATTACTTCAGCATTCAATACCATGAGGCCTAATGTATTTTCTTCTCTTTGCGCCACTTGCCCTTGTCTGTCCTACAAGTGACTTTTGCGATGAGTGGATGAAAATTGACTTAATAACAGAAAATGTGAGATACTGAGCGGGGAGCTGATTGCTAATGCGGTGCCACTGCTTTGCTGTGTAAGGATAAAAGAAACTCAGATACTTTGATCTCCTGAGAAACAGACAATACACTGGCATCTTCAAGACACCCCACAGAGGGGTGGTGCTGCAAAGTCATTTATGGCAGAATTAAATGAAAGGGAATGAGGAGATTTGTCATTAAGTATTTGACAGGATATAAATCAGAAACCAGTGAATTCGGATGGTGAGGCACATTGCCACACATTCAGATTATGAAATATTTAAGTGGCTAATTATAGCAACTAAGCAAAATTATGATTCTATGCACAGCAGAGAAAAAAAAAATGCTCATTTCCAGAAGCTGTGAAAATGTTAGAATGACAATTTCAGCATTTGAACATGTATGGCTCAAGCCGGAGAAGTGGATAAAGTACCTGATTAGATATTGATGTTTTTATCTATTGATTAACTATATTATATTAGAACTATATAAACTATTTTATAAACTTCATAAAATTCATATAAGATACTGTTATTTAGCATTACAATGTGATTTGACTGGCTTGGAACTCATGGATGCAAGTATGACATAAGATGCCTGACATAAACAAGTGTATTCATACCTGCCCTCAAATACACACACATACACAAACACACATCCTTTTTGCAAACTGCATTGATTGTACTTTAGAAGACTGTTTAACGAGCATGAAAAAAACACAATAGGGAGAGACCCATTCCACTGGGAATTCTAATGAGTGTATTGACTGAGAAGATGTCTGGGTATGTTGATAAATGATTATAAGTGAAGCACATTGCTTTCACCTTCATAAACAATACAGTCTGTAGCATCTTCAGTCCGCAGAACAGATACTAAATTCTGGGAGGTGTTTGAAAACATTTTAAAGGATTTTTTTTATTTATTATTATTGGTCTTTATGAACATTTGATTATTATTGTTTCAAAGAGATGGATTTCTCATTTTAAGTCTCTGTAGAATATGATATTGCTTAATAAAGTGCATGTATGCAACTGGTCTGCACAGAGCATAATTTAAACGCTAGTCATTCACAAAGTTGTACATATCCATCACTAAACAGATATTTTGACTAGTTTTGATTATGCATTCGGCTACTAATAAGACTGCAGTATTCTCAGCTCAGTTTAACACATTTTCCCATATTTAAATGCATTCTGTAGATTTTGAATATTTGAAAAACTGTACCAATTGGGGGCATTGGTTAAACATTGTAATTTTGACAAAAATAAATAAATAAATACATAAATAACTTTGTGTAAAAAGTCCCCCGCGTGGTTCTGCATCGCATTTGCTTATCATTTATTCAAATACATGTTTATTAAACATTTGGTTTGGTTACTTGGTCATATATTATGTATATTTTAAGGTGCAAAGTAGATTTTACTAGTATAGGTAGGTTGGTATATTAACATTATATCTCAGTTAATATGTATAAGGTAAACTGCATAATTTAGTCCTGTAGTTGCAATTTTATTATGTTAGTCACCATTTTAGTCAACTTCCTGCCTGTATAACTGCATTTTAAACATTCCATGTAATTTACATTATAAACTGTAATTTACAATATGAAATGTAACATGTAATTGTAGGGGTGTGCCTGAAGCCGAATACCTTAATCGGAAAGGCACGGATAATGGCTTCAAAAACGAATAACGGTTAATGTATAATTCTGCCTGAATATTCGGCTGAGGCTGCAGCACAGTCTGATGTTTGCTAGATTCACAGGTGAGCCAGGGCATCAGCGCGATATTTTACACAAACCTCTAAATTCACGCAATAACGAGTGTGTGAAGTGAATGAATGTAAAATGTATGAATGAAAAGAGCGCAAATCAAACACCACATTGCTGTTGCCACTTCATGCATCTCTCAGAAATCAGAGCAGGCAAGAGTAATATTACCTAAAATAATACATCATACACGTTCTACCTACATGTTTGCATCTTTATCTTTTGCTGGTTTGTGTGGCACACGCACATTTGTTTAGTGAAGTTCAAAAAAGACTCGTTTAAAGAGTTCTGCATAATGAAAATGTGCACCTTGAATTCATTCAGTCGTGTTCAAATGATCACTAAATGTTTGTCATGAAATCTTACTACCTGTATGATACATTTATTTTTAGAAATTATTTATTTTATATTTTAGAACACTGAATAGGGTAAATAGTCGAAACACAAATATTTTTGTATATTATCTCTTCTTTTCCCCATAGGCTACTTTTCCAGACCTGCAAATTAGGCCCAAGTTAAATTAAGCTGTGCAGGAACCGGTGAGCCAAAGGAAATCGTCTCAGGTTACTTATCTAAAATTACAACGCAGTAACAAGTGTGTGAAGTAACTAAATGAGTTTATGAATGAAATAAGTGCAAATAAAATAGCAGTGTTGCAGTTGCCTTTTTCCATGCATTTCCTGGAAATGACTTAAATCAGTTTCCATATTTCTAAACTGCGTAGGAACCCTTACTGTTTTAATTTAAATATTTATTTATCGGATCACAAAAGACTGGCGTTGCCTGAAGCACAACCGCACTGCATCTCGAAGAACTGCCTATACAAGGATATCAGCTCCGACTGTTAGAATATATTTAAATAAATGTTATAATCATAAAAAAAAAATATATATATATATATTATTTTAGTTAAACACGGCATATTTGTTCAGTGATAACTACGAAAAAAGATCATAAACATAACGGTCTTATCAAATATAACTGTACGAAGTTCTGGTTCAAGCTCCGCCTACTTCCGATTTTATCCGAATACAGATACAGATATGAATAATTTTGTGAGTGTTACAGATACAAATACAGATACAAATACTGGCTTCGCTGCACACCCCTATAATTTACAATATAAAATATGTATGCATATTAATTATAAAATAGGTAGCATGAATTTTTATTTCATGCCAACTTGAAAGCTTTAGATGGAATATGTTACCCGACAGGGACATGCCAATGACCCATTTATGTACATTTTACATGAACTGTAAAATGCCTGAAGCATTGTCATCATATATTTTCATTAGACATGACTTGTACATCATATGGGAAAAGCATGATGGAGATCTCATATTCATAAAAACTTCATTGAAATTCAGTCAACAGAAAACAGAGCCAAAAAATTTAATGTAACAGACATGTGTCTCTCATAATTTGGTTCTCACCTTCTTCTGTTCCCATAGTAAAGAACCCTAAAATTCCCTACCAAGTAAAATAAAAACCAGCTTAAGGTTTTGGGACAGTACTTATGAGGAACAAGTACGACAATAATAAACCATAAAACCTTAAGCCTTGAATATTGCTGATGAATTTGAAAAAATTGTGATCTTGGCCTGTCAGCTGTTGCAAATTGCTTCATAATCTATGAGTGCATTTATTCAAATGTAATAGTGATTTAAAAAAATAAATGAAACGGACATGTGTCTCTCAGTTTGGTTCTTGCCTTTTTCCGTTCCCATAGTTAAGGCCCCTAACCCGCCTACCAAGTCATCAGAACAACCCACAAGTTTTGGTACAATATTTATAACCAAGTAAAATAAAAACCAGCTTAAGGTTTTGGGACAGTACTTATGAGGAACAAGTACGACAATAATAAACCATAAAACCTTAAGCCTTGAATATTGCTGATGAATTTGAAAAAATTGTGATCTTGGCCTGTCAGCTGTTGCAAATTGCTTCATAATCTATGAGTGCACTTATTCAAATGTAATAGTGATTTAAAAAAATAAATGAAACGGACATATGTCTCTCAGTTTGGTTCTTGCCTTTTTCCGTTCCCATAGTTAAGGCCCCTAACCCGCCTACCAAGTCATCAGAACAACCAACAAGTTTTGGTACAATATTTATAAGGAACAAATAAAGCTAGAAGTGAAAATCCTGCAATGTCTCCAGATGTTCTATCTTTGAGACTATCGAATGCAACAGATTAAGCAGATTAAGACCCACCACGAACACTTTTCATTAATGTCTGCACCGAGAGCACTATTTCAGAACAGTTTTCATTCAAGAAATGCTAGTCGTGGTCTTTTATTGGAATGACTTCACTAAGCTGGCAAGGATTTGGAGATGAACACCCTCCCCGTTCCTGACAAACTGCTTATTGACAAGTAGTAAATAAAATAAACCAAAAGACCTTAAGCCTTGATTATTGCTGATGAATTTGAAAAGATTGTTATCTTGGCCTGTCAGCTGTTGTGAGCCGCAGGGGATACTGCTCTTGATAAGCTAAGATTGTACTTATTCAAATGTAATAGTGATTTATGGCAAATACGAACATTAAAGTTGGACGTTGTATTAAAGGGCACAGCTAAAACAAGACTAAAAGCCAGACTAAACAACAGAAAATTACAGTCACTTTTACTGCTTGTGTTATAAAACACAGACATTTTACTGCACAAGATCATTTTCATTGTCTTCTCTCAAAGCAAAATAACTACACGCTCATGTGACAAGTTCATTCAAATCATTACTGATTAGCCACTGGATATGAACACTGGCGTGACATACACGAAGAAACTCAGGAAATTGATGTGACATGTCTTGTGCATAAACTGCGCCAATCAAGCTGTCATCAAACTCTTTCATGCATGACTGTCACCAAAGTGCCTATAAATTTCAGTGTGTCCGCAGGCACAATGGAAAAGTTCAATGAATATGTAAGCATCATCCTTATGTAGACCTAAGAGATGTACGTCTTTTGGCATTGCAAAACTCTTTAGGATCACTTTGCTAATCACTCACTAATCTTCTCACATGATTAGGAAGAACCTTTTTTTTAACATTTCAAAGGACTGAACTCGCTGGCAGAACTAGGAGATGGTTTTCATCATAGATATGTATACATAGATGACTCATTAGTGACTGCTTCTATGGGGCTGCTATATGCAAGTTGTCCGCCATATTGAAACGGCCAAACATGTATCAAAATAGCGGACGTGTCAATTGTGGCATCTACGTATACATATCTATGGTTTTCATATTTAGATTATGGTGAATAAATTGCTTCCATTTTGGTTTGTTCTTCACATAAAAATGATTTTAGAAGACTATATATAATGCATAACCCAAAGAGACTAATTTCATGATACTAATGATGCTTCTGGATTATTTTTTAAAGCTTGATATTAACTGCATTGAAAAAAAACATATATATTATTTAAAACATTTCCTACTATGTACTAACAGTAGACAGCAAGGTTTGGAAAGAGATAATGTTAGTCAAACTGTCAGCAAATTTTACAATACTTTATTACAAGGTTTAATCTAGGGAACCTATGTAAGAATGCTCTTCATAGATTAAAGCTCGTTCAATACGATTATACCAGACATTCTAGTAAGCAAATAAACTGAACTCGGCCTCTGTCCTTCCATCTGCACCTGGATAAAGGACTTCCTGACTGTGTGTGTTGCCATTAAAGATTGGCGCAAAACTTTTGCGATATTTTATAAATGTTGATAAAAAAATGTATGCAACTAAAATTTTTTTTTTTACTCTTACAATAAGACATGGCAACAGATGTTGGTAAATTTACATATATTGCAGCCACCGCATTAGCCATTATTTTTAATCGAGATGTAGGTGTGTATCTTTAGCGAAGCAGCACGGAGAGCCACTTCTGGGATGCTTCTGAAACATGCAGACTCAGCAGTCGTAGTGTAAATAAGGGGTTATCCAAGAACTAATGGCAAGGAAACCCCTAATACTTGAGATCGGCCACGTATGAGGTGTTTCTTGGAGATTATAGTACATTCAAAAATTATCAAGTGACTTTTACATATGCCAGGTGACCTGTAAATGCGGAAAATTGTTTCCATTGCAGTTTTGCGAAATATTACTTTTTCAAATTGCCTGAAAAACCACGTCATGTGAGAGTAAAAACTTATTTGCAATATATCAGAGTTTTTGCGAAAATTACATTTTTCCATTGGGCATATTTTAAATTCGCGCAATTTGAAGGGTAATTGAAAAACAGCTACTAACTGGCCACAAACTGTCAGATTTGGCCCCCACCTCTCCTCTACTATCACGCTCAGCACTGGCTCTCCACAAGGCTGTGTATTGAGCCCACTACTCTACTCCTTGTACACTTATGACTGTACTCTCACTCATTCTACCAACACCACCCTCAAATTTGCCGGCGATACTACAATGATTTGACTTGTCTTTATACAACAAGTCCTACAATATACTAGCGGAATGCATAGTCGATATAAAAAACTGGATGATGAGTCATTTCTTACTGCTAAATTCTGAAAAAACAGAGGTGTTAATTACAGGACCTAAAAACTCTGCATATAATAACCTAGAACACTGTCTAAGACTCGATGGCTGCTCTGTCAATTCTTCGTCATCAGTTAGGAACCTAGGTGTGCTATTTGATAGCAATATTTCGTTAGAAAGCCACGTTTCTAGCATTTGTAAAACTACATTTTTCCATCTCAAAAATATATCTAAATTACGACCTATTCTCTCAAAGCACTATATAAATAAAGGTGACTTGACTTGACTTGACTTGACAACTAGATGTGTGGTGCTCTGATAACAACTTGTTTCGGAACACCTCCAAAACAAAAGAGCTCATTCTGGACTTAAGGAGATGCAGCATTGTGGCAGCCCCATTCTACATCAACGGGGACCATGTGGAAAGGTCCACACCTTCAAATTCCTGGGAGTCCACATATCTGATGACATCTCTTGGTCTGCTAACACCTCAGCAACAATCAAAAAGGCACAGCACCTCCTCAGAGCACTCAAGAGAAACAACTTAGAGTGTAAGCTGCTGGTGTCCTTTTACCACTTCACCATCAAAAGCATGCTAGTGTACTGCATTTCAGTGTGGTACTCCAGTTGCACTGCTGCAGACAAGAGAGCACTCCAAAGGATAATCAACACAGCCCAAAAAAATCGCTGGCTGTTTACTACCCTCCCTGGAAAGCATTGCTCCCCTCCCACTATCTCTCAAGGGCCAAAAACATCATTAAGGACACATCGCACCCAGGAAACCACCTGTTTAATCTCCAGCATTTAGGCAGGCAGTACAGATACTTAAGAACAAGGACTACTTGCTCATAGGACAGTTTCTTCCAGGTAATAATTTTTACCTGGACAAACAAAGATCACTCCAAAAGCAAGACGTGTATTAGTCTGTGAGGTTGCAAAGGATCCCAGGGTAACTTCTAAGCAACTAAAGGCCTTTCTCACATTGGCTAATGTTAATGTTCATGAGTCCACCATCAGGAGAACACTGAACAACCATGGCTTGCATGGCAGAGTTGCAAGAAGAAAGCCTCGCAAGAAGAAAGAACATTGCTGCCCATTTGCTGTTTTCTAAAGATCATGTGGACAAACCAGAGGGCTACTGAAGAAATGTTTTGTGGACAGATGAGACCAAAATATAACTTTTTGGTTTAAATAAGAAGCGTTATGTTTGAAGAAAGACACTGCATTCCAGCATGAGAAACTTATCCCATCTATGAAACATGGTGGTGGTAGTATCATGATTTAGGCCTGTTTTGCTACATCTGGGCCAGGATGGCTTGCCATCATTGATGGAACAATGAATTCTAAATTATACCAGCAAATTCTAAAGGAAAATATCAGGACATCTGCTTGAGAACTGAGTCTCAAGAGAAAGTGGGCCATGTCGTTTTACCAAAGAATGGTTAAAAAAGAACAAATTTAATATTTTGGAATGGCCAAGTCAAAGTCTGGACCTTAATCCAATTGAAATGTTGTGGAAGGACCTGAAGCAAGCTGTTCATAGGAGGAAACCCACCAACATCACAGAGCTGCAGCAGTTCTGTACTGAGGAATGGGCAAAAAGTCCTACAAGCAGGACTGATCAGCAGTTACATGAAACGTTACCTGCAGTTATTGCTGCAAAAGGGGGTCACACCAGATACTGAAAGCAAAAATGTACATCATTTTGCAACAAAGAGATATGTAACACTGGATCATTTTTCATGACAAACAAAATATTTTTGTCTCATTTGTTTGATTGGGTTCTCTGTCGACTTTCAGGACTTACTTTCAGAAAATCTGATGATGTTTTGGGTTATATTTATGCAGAAATATAGAAAATTCTAAATGGTTCACAAACTTTCAAGCAGCACTGTAGACTCTAAATTCATTCCAATCTCTTTTTTTTTCTGTCTATACTGCAGTTTGTATACAATATGCAGAATGTGTAATATGATCACCTGGTCACTTTATTTATCAGGACTTTAACAAATGCACTTAATGTGGCATGTCAAGGTGCAATACTGTACCTCACTAATCACTACTGCCATTTATTCCATTTCAGTTTGTACTTTTTGTATATACTTACAGTTTCATATCAATGTAGGTCAATGTGCAGTACTATCAATGATCACTTTACTCAGATTGCTCAATGTGCAATATTATGGCTCAGTCACTTGTTGTATATATAATTGTACTGTACAGTACATATTCTTATGCACAGTCCATAGTCTTATTTATTGTCTGTGGTTATATGTTTGTTTTCTAACACCAATCAGGAGCATATATATATATATACAGTATATGTATGTATGTATGTGTATATATTCATACATGTACACACACACACACACACACATTGTAATATTTCAATGTAATATTGTAAGTTTTACATAATTTTACACAATATTCATACATATATATTTTTTTATTTTATTTATTTAGTCATTTATTAGACGCTTTTATCCAAAGCGACTTACAAATGAGGACAACAGAAGCAATCAATTGTAGTATTAAAACAACTAAAAACAGATCCAAAACTAAAAGCTAAAACTTTATAAATACTACCTATACACATTTTAAAAATGTGTATAAATGTCAAAACAAAACAAAATGTCAAAACTTAACATTTAAATGAAAAAAAAAATTTAATTCAATAAAAATGACAAATGCATACAACAAAATTGCAAAACTTAACATTTAAATGAAAAACAAAAAATAAAACTAAAAACAATTCAAAATATTAAAGAACAAAAGGTATAAGAGTATAATAATGATTCTAACATAACACTAAGCCAAACAC
>NW_015648505.1:178779-191656 GCF_001515625.1 Sinocyclocheilus rhinocerous
TAGAAAAAGTCTTAGATCTTTGAGTTCAGCTCATGAAAAATGGGGGCAAAAACAAAAGTGTTGCGTTTATAATTTTGTTCAGTGTAATAAATTCAGACATAATGTAACTAAAATGAAAATAAATAACAAATACAAATAATACGTATATATATACACACACACACACACACATATATATATATATATATATATATATATATATCAAGTTAAGTATGTGTGTGTGTGTGTGTGTACGTACCTTCATATACACACACACACACAGTAATATTTCAATGTAATATTGTAAGTTTTACATAATTTTAAACTCTGACACTTCAAACTAAACTTGTTTTTGCTACTGCACTTTAAAAACCTCAGTAAATTATCTATGATTGGCTAATTACTTTGCATATGAAATTAATTATAACACCCCCGCCAAGCTGTTGCATATATGTGATAAAATGTGGGTGAGCTTTACATTGTGAACACGAAAAAGAACACAGAAAATCCTGTTTTCAAGATATTTTTCACCTTAAAAAAAAAAACTTAAAAAAAAAAGTTTCTTTCTCTTTATTTATTCCTTCCCTTTCTAGCTTGTACTTATTTGAACAATGCCTAAAACTTGGTATTACAAGCACTTCCTGTGTCTGTTTGCCTCTTTAAGAAGAATCGCTTTATGTATTCTCCAATTGTAAGTCGCTTTGGATAAAAGCGTCTGCAAAATGACTAAATGTAAATGTAATGTAAATATGTTTCTTTAAATAACAGTATTCATTATATGCTTTAATTATATGCATCCATCAGTATGAAGTGAGCTAATGAAACTATATGTAAATTGTAGAACACTGTGAAATTACACATTAATATTGTTATGGCTTTTTTAATGATGTGATTCAGGTTGCACTGAATATTCCCATAAAATGGCTCTAATGAAGCATGGTTTATGAGGACGAGCGCAGGCCATCACAACAGCAGTGCAGTTCATTATGAATGTTCAACAGGTGTTTACTATTTTTTGACACAGCACAATCAGATGATAGACATCAGTATTGATGGGATATCTATACCCTGGAGCTAAAGCGGTCATGTCAATAGATTGTTACCTGCTGACACTTCCCCAGAGAGAACAGGGCTTTAGATGCAGCCTTGAGTTTGACAGGGGTCATCGATATCACAGCGCCTGAGAACTCATACCTCAGCTTCAGTGGCCGCACATTTACACCATTATCACTGACCTCCAAATATGACAGTTTTACTTACTCAGCAAACAAAAACTCACACAGTCCAACCTGAGTGCATTTTGGCAGATTCAGTTTCTCCATTGTTTAGACTTGACAGTGATGGTGTGTGACTGTATCTTTTTTTTTATTATCTTTTTTTGCTAAACAACCAATAGGTGCCGCCATGATGACTTGCTAATTCCGTTTTACAGTTTTCCATGACCAGTTTAATTAAAAATCAGAGCAAGATTTACAAGACTTACAAGGATTCAACTTTTACTGCAAACAAGAATCACTTGTGATGCAAGAATTAAATATGAGTTTGGATTCAATGTGTTCTGACTGACTGCCACAAAAAAAAAGAAATACAGTAAATTAAATAAGAATGTCCATGCACAACACGATGTGCATTCATTTAATTTGATTAATTTGATTCAAAATACATACAAAAGTTATTTTTAATACATTTCAAAATGTAATTTATTCTGGCAATGACAAAGTTTAATTTTCAACGGCCATTACTTCAGTGTCACATAATTTTAAAGATGAGTTAAAAGTCTTTACTCTTTTTATTAAAAGTCTTTACTGTCACTTTTGCTCGACTGTCACTTGCTGTCATTTGCTCAATAAAAGTATTTATCAAAATAGTTAATTAATACTTAATACAATATATTCACTTGCAGGACTGTATATTCTGTTTTGGTTCCAATTACATCTCTGAAATAAACACAACATACCACTGGGTGACCAAATATTCTTATCACAAAGTCTATACACATTTTCACGACCTTTCCTGCCTAAGTGGCCAGAAAAGGCTGCAATGAGGATAAGACTTTATGCTATATAAGTCAAAAATCGAATTAATTAGCACAAAACGTAAAGCGAATAACAGCCAGTTTAGGACATAAACCAGCCAGCTTGAGTCACGTTCAGATCAGGTAGGCCTTTTAAGGACACATGTGATATCACTGAAGTCCTTTTCAAAGGGAATGCTTCCAATTTCATGAAAGCGTTGAAAACGAGGCCATGCTATTAGGTCAGAACATATTCAACCTGTTGCACAATGCTTTCAACTCAGACTTGTCATGTTTCAGATCGGACTGATAAAAGGAAACAATGCCGAGTCAATGGTTAGCGATGATTTCTTGATCTCTCTTGCGAGAGCCGGCAGATAGAAGGAAACAAGCCATTTCTATTAAATATTCAAGAAACTCTCACAAGCCGAGCGTATGATTTATTTATTTAAAAAGCGGAACAATAGAGAGCAACTTTTTTAAAAGCTCCTTGGAGCGAAGGCAACTTTTTATTAATGTGTAAGAGGTAGAAGAACTACCAGGACCTCTCTAGAGCCATTTGAACGTTTAGCTTGGCTGTACTGGGTTAACGCCATTCACAAGACGCTAATGGACTGCACTGGGAACTTTCCTCAAAGCTAGCACCAAGGTTAGCCTTCCTTCAAAACAATCCTTCGGGGGAGATATTAAATCCACCTAGAGACTGGAGAAATAGGCTGAGAGGGGGAAAAAGCTGAAACAGCAATTTGTTTTTTAAATCAAGTACAGGCTTGGGAATACGGGACGTTCAGGATCACCATACCACAAGCGCCTTTACAAAGTGGGTGTTTTATGCTATGTTGGGCTTTTGCTCCTTAATAGGCCACAGTAGAGAAGTCGTTTGCACCGCCGCTTTGCAGTCCATTGCATTTTGGCCTATCTATGCATTTATACAAGTTGTAAAGGCCAGTGTCCGTGTGCGGTTAAGGTTGTCGTACCCCACCAGCATACACAAGTTTTGTTTGATCTAATTTATGTACTCTAGCCTACAACAGTCTTCTCAACCTCTGTCACTGGTGGCAAAAATAAATAGCAGATTTGTTGTTCAGTTTTTACTTAAATTGGTACCTGTACCTTAAAGGTACTGCATAATTTTTTGAGTCAGTGAATATGAATTATTTTTCTTAATATACTGTAACATAAAATGTAATTTCAAATTTATCCACATGCACACTCATTTATTTATTTATTTTTTTGTTCTCTGATGTCCAATTTTAATGTTTGTTAGGGTTAGGTTGTAATTCAATATTACATGACAATTTTCTCAATTCTCTCATTTCTGTGAGCTTTTTAATTGACTTCAACATAGATATAAATATGTAGATACTGCATTAACAACTTGTCCTCATTATCATGATATATTTGCATGCCTGACATATCGGAAAGGTCAAGAGCCGCATGAGAATTGAGAGATGCAGTCTGAAACAATCCCATCAAAGGAATTTCACAAGATGTGGTCTATCATAAACATCAGATCATTCTGCATATAGTAGATGAGACAAAAGTCACAATTAAACAGAGTATTAGTTTAATACTGTTGTGACTAACACTGAACATCAGAGCACACAGGCTGACTGTTTTAAATTTCTAACGGAAGCAGTATTTTGAGAATAGTCTTTTTTTTTTTGTCTAATGAATGTCATTGAGCACCAAAACTGTTTGAAAACCAATATTCTTCAAAATATCTTCTTTCTTGTTCCACAGAAGAAAAGAAAGTCATTGAGGTTTGGAATTTCATGAGGGTAAGTTAGGACAGATATTGCATATTACTATTATTATTATTATTTTATTTATTTATTTATTTTTGTTTCTCAAAGATTCAGCTTGAATGTTTTTTGTCTCCTATTAAGCACCTCACAGTATGTCAGAACTACTTGAACTGAACTGCAAAAAATCGATGATTGAACTTTTGCGTAATCATTGATTCCTTGATCCGAGTAAACTAAACCACAGGGCAGTGTAACTATCCCATCTTTTTAGCCTTGTCCCACTACAATCACTTTTAAAGTCCCTACAGAGCATAAGCGCAGGTCCACACACTAAAAGTGGTATGCCAGGTTCAATTTTAAAGCAGCCGGTCACAAGTGCTCCTAAATCAGCTGTGGATTGGCTCAGGGTTTTAACAGTTTTAAAACACTTTGTGGAGGTTAATGCTATTTTTGTTTGAATTAACCCTTTCAGACTTTGTCCCTATTACCATGGATGGGTTGTTTTTCCTGGTTTTCTTATGATAAGCAATATGTGACTCTAATTGGGATCCTGTGGCTCTTTATGAGATAATGTTTTCAAGCGTGCTCTCAAGGTAACTGCACAGCTAAACATAAGTTCTTGGAACTCTCCTTCTGAGAAGGGCCTGTTATGTTTGACGATTTTGCACTTGTTGGTGCTTTAGCTGTTGACTGACAAACAAAAGTGTTCTGACAGGCTGGTAGATTTGTGTAGCGGATCCATCTTTGACTTGTCTTGTAGACAGGTTGCTAGCATCATTAGCATTAAAGGTGCTTTCCTGTACTGTACGTCATGACTGAGACACTCCCCTGAAATTTAAAGCACACTGCACTGGGCCACAAATAAGTAGAATATTTATTTGCTTGGTCATTTTGTCAATTGTTCACATCTTGCTACGATAAAAAAATATTGTGTGCATACAATTGAGGACTTATTGCTGTTAGCTGTCTTTCTTAAAAAAAATGTTTTGAGGATAAATTACCAGTGGGCTGAATTAAACCACATGGAGGGAAATATCCAGCCTTATCAAAATAATTTTTTAGTTATGTGCACATGCAGACTGATATCTTTGAGACTGTATTGCCTTGATGTTTTTCAGCATCTCACACCATGAGCACTGCGCTATTAGGATGCCATATCAAATTAAATAGCTGTGTTTTTTTTTTCTTTCAAATACAGGGTTTTCAAAAACAAGATAGTGGTTAGTGATATGCATTGCTTGGATGGTATGAAAATCCATTGGAATTTGATGGTAACATAAGAACTATTCATAACTGTTTTAAATTCAATTTAAACATTTTACAAAATGTAAATTGCATGAAATTTCAGTGTGTGGTCAATTTTGACGGAGCATATTAAACTGT
Source organism: Sinocyclocheilus rhinocerous (assembly GCF_001515625.1). Taxonomy (NCBI): domain Eukaryota; kingdom Metazoa; phylum Chordata; class Actinopteri; order Cypriniformes; family Cyprinidae; genus Sinocyclocheilus; species Sinocyclocheilus rhinocerous. The sequence continues at coordinate 183,904 of NW_015648505.1, forward strand.
AATACAGTGGCAAAGGGTGCTTATAGGTAAAAAAAAAAACTGAAAAAAGGGGGGTTCTGACAATCTGTATCAAAATTGGTGTTAAACTATTAATTGACAACCGTGAATAACATCATGATGAAAGAACGCACTACAAGAGAGGTGTGATATACTAAACCAGGCTTGTAGATGGAAAAAAAGATGCATGTCTCAGTTATAAATCACACATATTGTCCCAGGAGACACTGGATTTTCAAATCATCTCGTGACGGACACATTTCTACAGAACCTGTGATTTTTCAAAATAACATATTTTAGAAAAACTAATATTTTCCAAACATCTGACTGCATTTATCTACATCATGTTAACACTACAGAGTTCCAGTTCTCCAGTTGCAAACTTGTCCATCAAATCAACATGACACAAAAATGGTTTTGTCTTATCCAATGCTAGACTTTCTATCCAGAGAGAATGGTGTGTGTTATGGAGAAGGCTGTTACTGGAGGTTTCTGAGGTGTATGGAACTGTCTAAATATCTCAGTGTAAACATAATGTAGACATTCAGTTGAACACAGGTATGATTTATACACATATATTCATGTATATTTGTGCATATGTCTGATTTAACCCTTAAATGCATACCTCGGGTTTTTAGCGACCCGGGACATCATTCTCTACCCTCTCCCTCCTTCATTTTTTTAAGTTAGACATCAACTTTCACGTATTCCTCTATCTATTAATTATAAACAATACAACAAGAAAAAAACAGTAAAATATAAAAGAATGCAAGTTTTCTGATTTTTTGTAAAAAGTGTATACGGTCGCTAGAGACCCGAGGTATGTAAATGTGTAAGTATTTTTTTTTTTCCTGACTTTAAGTTTCAAAAGGAAACGAAATATGCTATATTTTATTCTTCTGTAATTGGTCTTAAAATATCATGAGAGTTTTTTGCTATTGCAGCAGTTAGAGATCCATCCGTGCTGGATATATAGGTCCGGGTCGCTAAAGACCCGAATATGTAATAATGATTGGCGAAACATTCATGCATTTAAGGGTTAAACCCTACAAGCACCTCATAGGTAAGAGTTTAACATTAGAATCAAAAATTAACAAAAGTAACTAATAAGCCCTGATAACCAATTAATTTCATTTGTGAAAGAGCGGAAACAGACAATACTAAAATGTAAGTCACTTAATATTTAACTTTTTATAATATCTTAACTTTTTGCTTATTGAACTGTTGTATAAAGTCATATCACAGTTGCCTTTGTGTTGCTATATAGGAAGAACAGCTTGCTCAGGTGATATTACTTAACTACAGGCCTATCATATCACAATCCATGCATTTTCCAAATCACTTATCCTATGAAGGGCCACAAGAGTGCTAGAAACTATCCCTCCAGCTTAGGATATAAACATTCAATATTCAATTTTGGGGCATTTTTATTCATCTTGGTGTTATTTAATTTTGGTAGCTAATTTCCAACCCTGATTAGCATCACCACAAACATGACTCAGTGCAACATTTTCTTAAGTGTAAAATGTTATTTTTGCATGCTTAAGTGTCAGTGGCTTTTTAGTAAAGTACATTTTTATTTATTCATTTGTTTATTTATTTTTCAGTTTTAGTAGAAAAAACTGCTTGAATGAGACGTTATGGGTGTCCTGCCTCAGCCGACTGGCTTGTTTGATGTCTCATTCCAGTCATGCTCATTGCCAAACATGTTTCATAGCCAGAGAGGTTTGAGTGCCAGTTCGAGATTGCTGATTGGAGCTGTGACCTCATTATGAAAAACAAGCAAGATGTGATTGTGTGACTGGCCAAATATGCTGGAGACTATCTGAGTAAACAAACATACAACATTAACTGCATTAAACCAGTAATAAAGTGGTAAGAGGAATGTTGTGCAATCTGAGTAAAAGTGCCCACTTAGTCCTGTTAATCATGTCAGTGAAATTACTAATGAAAATGGGCGTTACCAAAAATGGATTTTGTCAAGTAAAAACAAAGGTGGGACACAAAATGAGCACTGTGATAATTATAGAGTCAACATACTGTCAACAGAAGTATGATGAGGGGGGAATAAATGTGTAAATATCGAAGATATCAATTAACAACTCAATAAAATGTTTTTGAAGTAGAAAATTCTATAAAGAATAGTTTTAGTGGGTTAATTAACTAAAATGCACATATGTCTGAGAATAATCAAATAATATACCTATATGTAGGCTTGTATTCACAGCCATTATTCTTTTCATTCAATTGACTGGTGGGAAAACTAAATCTGTTCTGGAGGTTTTGCATTTATTTGAAACATCTCACACAAAACATCTAGAAGTGTCTTCCTTTTATATATAATATAACATATTACACACACGCACACACGCGCTCACACACACACACACACACACACACACGCGCACACACACACACGTGTGTGTATATATATATACACACACACACGCACACACACACACACACAGCTGTTCAAAGATTTAAGGTCATTTAAATTATTATTATTTTTTTAAGCAAGGATGGATTCAATTGATCAAAATGTTATAGATTACACGGATTACAACGGATTTATGTTTCAAATAAATGTTTCTATTCATCAACATTAAAATATATATATTTTTTTTTCTTGAGGACTAAAATCAGTATTTTAGAATGATTTATGAAGCACCGTGTAACATTAAAAACTGGAGTAATGAATGAATGATTGAATGAATAAAAATTTTAATATTTTACAATAATACTGTTTTTACTGTATTTTTGATTAAATAAATGCAGCCTTAGTGAACATAGGAGACTTTTCAAAGTTTTGAACGGTAGTGTACAACATAAATGTAATGTTATAACATGCGTTATGACAAGTATACAAAAAAAAATATTTACAAGTGAACTTATGTGTTAGTCAGAATGTGTAAGTAACATTGTGAATACATAAAATTAAAATGAGTTTATTCCCATCAAATAAAATAAATTTTTGTTGAATAATTATAACAGCCATTTTAGTCTGAGGAAAACTGACATATAGTTAAATATTGAATACTGACTACATTTTTACAGATATCTTTATCAAGACATAAAAATGATAAACAAGCTAAAACATGCGTATAAATGAATAGTGATCCTAATTTCATAAGTATCCTACTTTTTTCAACTAGTAGAGCAGTTGTTCGTGACAAATAAGAGCTTTTGGCTCACAGGGATCCAGGTTTGAGTTTGACCTGGATCATGTCTGAATCATATTCCCCCTCTCTCGTCTTCACTTTCCTGCAAATAAAGGGCAAAAAAGCCCCAAAATACAGTGTAATGGAGAAAATGTCTCTCTACCCATTTCTGCCTGGTATCCTTTCAACATTTGTGCATGTTCAGGGTTCTTTTCCCCACAAAGCCTTCAAAAAGAAAAAAAAAGTTCCTAACAAATGATGCTGTTTTTCTATCAGTCAGTGCTTTCTGAAACTGACAATAGATTCCCTTGTGTCCAACAGGGATGTAAGAGGCTGAGCTCCATTATGTGCTTGTGCATTCTGGTCGTAACTGAGAAGAGAAGCACTTTGACGAAGAGCCGGGCACAAGGATAAACAGCACTAGCAGTTTTGTCAAAAGGATTTCCTTGCTTGTGGAGCAGTCTATCACATCTCTGTCATGATGATAAGAGGTGTGAATGAGAGATTAACGGCCCGCCTGTGACAGCTTTACCTTGGTTCTGCCCTCATAGAATAGCTAAAAAGACAGGGAAGCTAAACCCTCGGAAAACACTTTAACTGTCACTACTTAAATTCCCCCCTCCTGCGAGTGACTGTGGGACAGGAACGCTACACTCTTAGCAGACTGAAGCAAAGCAGAATGTTTCACTTAAATATGCAGTGCTTCTCTCTGTGCATATTCCTCAAAATTCTGCCAATCTAGGCCAACAGGGACTTTTATTTGCCCTGCTGATACATTTTCACTGGTCTGGATAGCAAGTGTCAAAAATATATATATATTTTTTTATATTTTAAACATATTAATATATTAAATATGTGAATATTTATTATTTTGTTGTCCCCCACAACGAAAAACAAAACAAAATAAACAAACAACAAAAAAGGCTATAATATGCACTGCCAGTTAAAAGTTTGGAATAATTAAGATTTTAAAAAGAAGTCCCTTATGCTCACTAAGGCTGCATTTATCTGATGAAAATACAGATGAAAATACATTAAAAACATTTACATTGTGAAATATTTTTACAATTTAAAATCTGTTTTTTTTTTCAGAAGCCATTACTCCAGTCTTCAGTGTTACACGATCCTTCAGAAATTACAAGAATAAATGACATTTAAAAATATATTCAAACAGAAAACATATTGTAAATATTTTACAATATTACTGTTTTTACTGTATTTTTGATCAAATAAATGCAGCCTTGGTGAACATAAAATAATTATTCTTAAATTATTCCAAACTTTTGATTGGCAGTGTAACTATAAAATAACAAAAAGTTTTTATATGCATTTTATACATTTTAAACAGTTATACACTTCTGCTGCAAAGAACTGAATACAGTGCAAAAAAAAAAAAGTCTGTAATGTTCAAAACAGCGCAGAGAAATAGTTTGGATATATTTCAGTTTAAAAACACAGGTACACAATTACTGAACACACTGATTTATGAACCAGCCTAAAACTCTCTCACACTGGTCCAAAACACCCAAAGGTCTTGAACCTTTTGTCTAAATCCAACTTGGCACTTAAAAATGGTACTAAATAAGCAGGTAAATTGTGTGGTAAATAATGTCTCGAACCTTACATATAATTAGTGGATTAGAGCTTTTTGGGAAATGCTTTTAACAAGCGCCTGAGAACCAAAAACATAATAACATGATTACAGGTTGATTCAGCAGCCAGGACTTCAAAAATAAACATGAACTCTGCTGCACTCGCTGTGGATTTAGGCAAAATACTTATCAAAAACGCATGGCAGCAATAATAACAATTCTCCTTCCTTTCTGCATAAGTTTAAAGTTGTTTGTTCATAAAAAATTACAGTAACAATCTCTGCACATTTTTGTTTGACAGAGGTTATATGCCATTTTTTGTCTAAGCCGTTTTAATTTCATGGCCATAAATATTTTAATTTTACCAGGAATATTTTAAAGCACAGTTTTCCAAATAAGGTCCACATTTTACATTTGACTTTATTACAAAAAATTGTATAAACATATTTTGAATATTTTTTAAAAATCTGCTAGATTTTTGTTTGTAAACACTGGAGAATCCATGGTTGTGTCATTAATAACAATACGCATTTTTAGTAATTCTGTGCAGTAGTTTAATTAACTCATTAATTCCCATTCACATTTTAAATGACACACACAAACTGCAAAATGTAGGACTTCACATTTCTTTCAATGTTTGTAAAAATTAAAAGGATAAATCACCCCAAAATGAAAATTCTGTACTCACCGTCAAGTTGTCACAAACCTGTAAAAATGTATTTCTTCTGCTGAACAAGTCAATGGGGACCAGAAACTGTTTTGTTATTCCCATTCTTCAAAATATATTCTTTCATGTTCAACAGAAGAAAGAAACTCATTTGGAACAACTTGTGGGTGAGTGACAGAATATTCATTTTTGGTTGAACTATCTCTTTAAGTCTTCTCGCTCCACGGTGTGTTTTCCTAATAGCTTCAAATTTAATGAATACTTCTGTACTCTTCTGCATGTAAACACAGTCATTGTGAAACTCATTGCATCATATATGAGCTGAGCTATTTACAGTATCTCATTAAAAATGCTGAAAAAGGGTTCCTAATGTATTCTCTAGGTGGTTTAATCGAATGAATATCCCACGTGTAAGTCTGAGCCAGTGGAGTTCTACATCCTAGATAAACGTCTAACATTTTTTCTTTAGTAGACCGCTTTTATTTGAATTGTGCATCTTCTTACAGTTCGACTTCCAAAACCATTTTCTTGCAAAGTTACTGCCCACTAGTGAGTATTTTCTTGCCAAAGCCAATTTCATTCGCATTTGGAGCTTGGCGGGTGTTAATTTTACACTCTGACATGAGATGACAATTTTGTCATATCTGAAAAATGTGCAAAAACAAGATGTCCACATGCACACCAGCACATCCTTACGTTGGTGGTTATGCTGTCCTACAAAGACAAATGCAGTAACTAGGCCAACATTGAAAGTGAGGGGAAAAAGTTTGAATTTTGATTTTATATTTGAATCTTCTCTTTGATTGTTGAGCCAAAACATGCCTGAGAGTCCTGGGGTTGGAGGAATATCTTGAACATCTTCTTTAGAAAGAAGTTAAGAAATTTCTTAAGATAAACTCTAAGTTTGTAAGTATGTTCCCAAGTGCAATTCTTGAAGGAAGTTCACAAATGTTTTCTTAAGAATATCTTTTCTTTTTCTCAAGAAGAAAATGGCAGGCTTTGGCGATCTGATTGTGTGTCGTTTTTTTTGACTTTCTGATAACCTTGAAAACTGTTAAAAACCACCTGAAAACCAGTTGAAAACTAAAGCAAAACACTTTAAAGGCCGTCTTTTTGTACTGTCTGCAGATTGAATTTATTTGCACTGTCTTTCTTGTGCTCACTGGGATACTATTGGTGTGAATGTGTCCTGTGAATTAGCGTTCTCATATGCTGTGAAAAATTATACAATTAGAAACAAGGCCATTATTTGAGTCGGTTTTGTAAAGTTGTTACTGAATTTCGAATTGCAGAAAAAAAACTCACACTTAATCATGACCAATCATTGTTTACATTATCTATAAATTGGGTCACTTCAGAGAACAGTAGTATACAGGACGGACACACACACACACACACACACACACACACTAGTGAATATATGGAACTAGTAATATTTGAAACAACCTACATTCAGTAAACATCTCACCTTTGGGGATTTAAGACCAGTTGGAGGGTGTCCTAACTTTAAGATTTTATTTTACTACTTTTAAAACATTCTTTTCAGGAATTCAGGAAAAAAAAAAAAGATACAAACATTGTTAATAAATGTTTTTAAGAACACACAAAATTCTTAACTGTATTCTTAAGTTAGAAAATGCGAGAAAAATATAATTTAAGAATAATTTTATGAATATGACTCCTAAATTTTAGTCCTAACTAAATTTTGACAAAATGTGTAGTTACTGGTTTTTGCCTTTGCGCAGCAGTGTAGTATAATGGTTAAAGACTTAACCTGTTAATTCAAAGGCTACAAGTTCAATTCCAAGTCGGGCTGACTCAACATCTGGAGATTAACTGAGATCCCATTCCAGCCCCATTGTGTTCTCCAGCAAGGAGCTTGACCCGAAGCAGCTCCAAAGGGAACGTCCCTACAATTAGTACAGTGTAAGTCGCTCGGATGTAAAGCATCTGCTAAGTAGCAGCCACTGTCCTCTTTGCATAATCTTAAAAGCTCTGCTGTCAACTCAGAAAATGTTCTCACACTCCAAATATAAATATTAAGCTATGTTCTGCTCCTGTAGCAACGGTGCTGAGCAAGCTGCAAGCTGGGTCCATCTGTTTGCATCTGCTGTATTTAGTACCCTTATGTGTGAACATCTGTGAAGAGGTCCTAGCATCTCCACCCTCATGTACGGGCTTGGAACAAAAGACTGCCTGCTCGCTGTAATCACACTAAAGCTCTTCTGATGTTGTCCCGCGATACAGCGAAGCCACTTCAATTATGCACGAGGACGGCATCAAAAAGGCTTGGGGAAAGTTGTCTTTTTTTTTTTTTTTTTTTAAGGGGGGGGGACATG
>NW_015648505.1:191793-199854 GCF_001515625.1 Sinocyclocheilus rhinocerous
GGTGGGGACATGTTGAGGCTTGCCACTTCTGAAGACTGTTTTAAGAGCTATTTAAACATATGCATAGGCATTTCTTAGCAATCTCTCTGCAATTGGTTATTAGATTTAATGAGCAGAATGAAGCACTGGTGTTAAGGTTGGGAAGTTAACAAAAAAAAAAGAAAAAAAAGAAAGCACAGACATTTATGGCACAGCATGAAAGTTAAAAAAAACTATAAAATATTGTGTAAACAAAGGTTTCTGTGATTTCTGTGCAGCTCTGAAACCAAAGGCTGAGACAGGTGATGCCTAGATATAAAAAAAATAAGGTGAAAAGACATTTTTCTAATTTGGCTGTCAAAATTACCGTGGCGGCATGGTACTTAAGATTAATCTGTCCTGTGGTCACAGTTCAGCCTTAAAGCTTTTTACAAAAGCTGTGCAAACATTAGATAAAGCAAGATTGGATACAAATGAAATCCACTTCAGAGGTTTAGATATTAGGTGACCTCAACCAACACAATCCAGTTTCCTGGAAGATGTACAAATGCGTAACAATCACATATGCTGTTTGACATATAAATAGTAGCAAGTAGCAAAAACGGATCCAAACACAGATGTAACTTTTGCATGATATGTGAAAAGATAACCAAAAAGGCACGTGACAAACATGTAAAGAACTGATTAGAGTCAGATATGTATTTATTTTTAAGAAATTAATACTTTTATTTAGCTGGAATCCTGAAAAAAAGTTAATTGAATTCTATATATATACAATTTCTACAAAATATTGAGCAGCACAACTGTTTTCAACATTAATAATAATAAGAAAAATTTATTGAGCAGCAAATCAGCATATTAGAATAGTTTCAAGTGACGCTGAAGACTGGAGTAGCGGCTGCTGAAAATTCAGCTTTGCTGTCACAGAAATAAATAACATTTTAAAATATATTAAAACAGAAAAAAAAGTTATTTTAAATTTGAATAATATTTCACAATATTTGTCATACCCCATTGGACTTTTGTTGTGTTTTCATCCCTCTTGTGCTCTGTTTTCATCCCTCTTGTTTGATTGTGTCATTCGGTTCAGGTGTGTGTCGTTGATTATCTTCATTTGCCTTATGTATTTAAGTTGTGTTCAGTTCTCTGTTCCCCTGTCCGGTCTACTACGTCCCTATGTGTGCATCCTGCCTGTCCGTCTTGCATCTACCCTCTTGTGGATTATTAAAGACTATTTGCATTCATCTTCTTCGTGCGTTTATCTCACTGTAGCGTGACAGAAGACCGGATCAAAAAAGTGAAAGTGCGCGGCGTGTTTTCCCTGCTTTTGTTTTCCTTTTTGCCAGTTTTTCTTTTGTTGTTATAATGTTCGACCCTGAGCTCAGCCACCGTGGGCCCCCAACCTGGCTGGGCTCTGGGTCCCGCCTGGCTCCTCCTGCTCCCTCCTGTCTTCTCCCTGGCTCCTCCCTCCATCTGATCTGCCCTGGTCCCTTCTGCCTCCTAAATGGCTCCTCCCTCCATCTCATCCGCCCTGGCTCCTCCTGTGTCCTCCATGGCTCCTCCCTCCGTCATCTCCACCCTGGTCTCTGTTCGTCGCCCTCCTCCCGGGTGTCCGTCCTCCACCCGAACCTCCTCCTGTACTGTCTGCCTGCCTTCCTGCCAGCCCTTTGCCATCCCCTATCACCATCCCACATCCGCTCCTTTGTCCTCTTCCTAAGTCCCCCTCCGTCCCTCCCATCGTCTCCACGGCGCAAGGCCACACCTTCTGGGAGGGGGGGAGATCTGTCACACCCCATTGGACTTTTGTTGTGTTTTCATCCCTCTTGTGCTCTGTGTGACCTAGTTTTCCCTCTTGTTTGATTGTGTCATTCGGTTCAGGTGTGTGTCATTGATTATCTTCATTTGCCTTATGTATTTAAGTTGTGTTCAGTTCTCTGTTCCCCTGTCCGGTCTACTACGTCCCTACGTGTGCATCCTGCCTGTCCGTCCTGTATCTACCCTCTTGTGGATTGTTAAAGACTCTTTGCATTAATCTTCTTCGTGCGTTTATCTCACTGTAGCGTGACAATGTTACTGTTTTTAATTTATTTTTGCTCAAACAAATTCAGCTTTGAGAGACAAAAACATGTTTAAAAAAAAAAAAAAACATGAAGCAAACTCTAGAGGAATTACACCACTAATATATTAACCAGAGATTCATCTGTCATTTATGGTGATAATTTATTTTTAAATTTAAAAAGAATAAATAAATAAATAACACAAGTAGTATCCAAGTGATTATGAGATTGTAAGTCAATTAATATCAGTAAACGGTCTGCAGAGTCTCAAAAATTTTCTTATTATTTTCTCATAAAAGTAAGATTTCCATTTATTATGCATATTCGAGCATGCTTATTTGTGGCTTTTAATGAGCTCTTATTAAATAAAACCTGTACTCAATTAAGGTTACAAACTGGCAGACCCTTATTAAGTGCTAGGAATTACTTTGAGGATCACAGTTGTATTCTCTCAAGCAGTATGAATGTGTCAACACATGATTGTTCATTTCAATTGGCTTGTGAAAGAGAACTGTGCTTTATACATGAACAATTAAAGTGATTAAACGCTATGATTGTAGAGCTGGAGGGTTCTGTCAAATAAGCATCGCACACACAAAGCCAGGCAACCTTTAGCCCGTATTGGGTGGTAATAATGAAAAGCCCTGTAGCCAGGCTGCTGAGCTGATCTTTGATATGGCCTTTTTCCTCATTAAAGCCCCTGACAGCTGTCCACTTCTTCTGTCGTGCCTCTTGCTAAGTCAGTATCAGCCCTACAAGACAAACACACACTGACAGATTCCGACCCACACAAACAGATCCCAGCTAATTAAGCTGCTTTGCTAACTCTCAATCCTCCCGAATTATCCCAGGACACTACATACAAACAGATTAGCGCTGGAATCAGGCCTTTAATGGAGCACGGCACAAGCTTGGACATACTGTTCCAGGTAGAGAACAACAAGCAGGCAAAAAGTTAAAGCAAAAAGCGAGTTCTTCACTCGAAAAATACAGTTCCGTCAGTATTTATTCACCCACTTGTCATTAAAAACCAGTATGCTGCCATTTTTCAGTTTTAAAGAATCTCAAAAATAGTTCATAGTGATCAGGGGCCTTGTTTTGCGTAGAAACCATCCTACATTCGATCCTACAATCATTTCTTAAATGCATGTACATTTGATTCATTTGAGAATGGCGAGCAGCAAGAATTGCTTAGGTTTCCAAATACCTGCAGTACTGTGATTCTCTGCCACTAGGAAAAGTGTGAAAATGCACGAAAAATCATTCTCTAAGCCAGCTCACAGAAAGGACCGATGATTTGTTTAGGAATGGGACTGATTTGTTAGCAAACAGAAGTTCAACTCATTGATTTAGTGATCCGGTTGCAGAAGTTCTTGAGTTCACAGCTCACTAAAGGAGAAGACTATTAGTGAATAATAACTTAAATTTTAGTCTGTTTCTTATCACACGGATTCAGTACCCATCTTATAACAGTTGGTGCAGGAATTTTTATCTTGAATGTTTAAGGCTTCCAGAGTCAGCCACTTCCAGTTATTTTAGCTGTATTGCAACTGGGTATTTATCATATTATTTTAATTCATTACTGTAATCATAAGCACACTGGTTTGTTGTGGAAATTGTTTTCTATTGTTTACTGCACTTTGTTATTCTTTTAGCTATTTAACTATAGTAGATAATGAATCAGAAATTTTGCACTTTGACAGAAAGTAGCTTACTTCCATATTTAAAAAATGTGGTGGATATAATATTTATTATATTATATTATATTAATGTATAAGACAAAGTATAGTGCACAAGACTCAATTTGCTTTATTGTGTGCATTGTATGATTTTTGGAGCTGAACAGCTGTGGTCACTGTAAACCACTGTATTGGGAAAAAAAAAATGGGTTAAGATTCTCAATTTCTTTCTTCCACAAAAGAAAGTGACTAATGGGTTTGAACATGAGGATGAGTAAAAAAATGACAGAATTTTCATCACTTTACTACTGACATGTTTGCAACTGAACTGCCACCTTTTTGAAGGAAAAAAATATTTATACCATTCACTTGCACTTAAACGAAAAGGCTTAAATGCTGAAAGGATTCAAATCTGCAGGTGCCAATTTTGTGAACACTGCTTAATTTTTTTCCCCCATTTCAGTTAATAAAAAATCTCTCTCTCTTTTTTTGGCATTTTAATCTGTTTGCCCAACTGTGACATTCCACCAATTGTGACAGACAGTTCAATCACGGTTGACTGTTGGAACATCAGGATGACTTGCCTGCCTCAGAATAATTTTCCAAAAGTAAAAGTGTCACATTAAAAATAGAGTGTCAAGGTGTCTCTTGAAGCCAGAAAACTGCTTCTGACTGCTTTAGAGTTGTCAGGGTGATATTCACGGCACTTTATTTATTTATTTGTACTTTTTATTTGAATACTTTAATTAATCATCTCTAAATTAGTAAATTAGAATGAATAAAACCTTTGCAGCAGACATTTTGCTCTCTAGATAGACATTCGGTTTAGAAATTATACCAATGACACTACACTATAACAAACGTTCTGTGAAACGAGCTAAAAATGTATTTAATGTGCTAATATCTAAATTAAGTAGTTTATTAAAGTGCCCCTATTATGGGTAATGAAAGGTTCATATTTTGGTTTTGGGGGTCCCCAACAACAGGTTGACATGCATGCAAGGTCAAAAAATACTTGGTAACACTTTACTTGAAGGGGTGTGCATAAGACTGACATGGCACCTTCATAATCATGACATGACACATGTCATGAATATGAAGGAGGTTTTATGCATGTTTATGACAACTGTCATTAAGTGTCATTCGCTCAGTTATTATTTTCAAAAATCCATAATAGGGGCAATTATTTGTTATGACCGAATCAGTCTGTTTACAGTGTATGTTACACTAATGAATAAGGTCAAGTACACATACTTCTTTAAGATTTCACTTAAGGAATGGTTATAAATAAATAAAATAATATGAATAAAATCAAACCTTTTGAGAATGCTGCTCTGGTATGTGTGTTCAATTCAGTACAGCACCACTAAACCTACAAACTACCGGAGTCTTTTTATTAAGTTAACCACAAACTTGACCCCTGAACAACCATGTGGGTGTTTTAATGAAATAATGAGAGACTACTAGATCTGTCAGAATATTAGAATATTGAATACTGCTGAATATGTTGCAGTATCCAAGTGTGTAAAAAAAAACTAAAAAAAAAACTCTTGGTACAGTTCACCCAAAAATGAAAGTTCTGTCATTATTCACTCACACTCACATGGAATCTAAACTGGACGACTTACTTTCTTCTCTGGAGAACAAAAGAATATTTTGAGATATTCTGAAGAATGTTGGTAACCATTGGTAGCCGATGACGTCTTTTGTATGGACCAAAAACACTGAGACATTTCTCAAAATACCATTTTTTATGCTCCAGCAGCTCCACAGAAGAAAGTCAAATAGGCCTGGAATGTTTTAAGTGTTGCAGTTTTATACAATTGATTATTTCAAATAGATGTAATTTTATCACCAAAACAATGTTTTTGTACATGACCTTTTCTATTGTCATTGTGCTTCATTGTTTTCCATGTAAATTGAGCTAAAACAACTGGTGCTTCTCATCACAAAAGGTTAATGTATGTTTAATGGACTGTTTATCTTTTTCCTTGGCAATAATTGTAGAAAAGTTATATATATTTTGACGGTCCCTATACAGAAACTGACTTTAAAAAATAAATCCACACTGAAAAATATTCAGTGGAATCCCCCCACAAAAAAGTGTAAGATTAATCCCCACTTACCAAAATGAACACTCGGGGCAAAGATGCAGATGTTAGGGACTCAAGGAGAAAACAGTTCAGTGATTAACTGCTCATTGCTGTTCTTTGAATCAACTGAAGCCTTATATTTCCTCTTAATTGGTCACATCTGGCAAAGATAAATTGTGTTAATAAAAATTAAATAGGCCTACATTCAAAAAAGATGTAATGGACTCCCCACCATCAGTTTTACCAATGTAACTGTATTAGCAAATACATTTCACATCTATTTATCAAATAAATTTCCAAGATGAGCCTCACGACTCTTTCAAGTTACTACAGTTCTCTTTTTAAGAATACAAAACAGCACTTAATTTAATTCACTGTTCTGTAATAGGCTGCCTGGTCAAGTATTGGATTAGTGAACTACATGAACCTAAACAGTCGTTGGGCAGTAATTTCTTTCAACTTGACCTATTTTATTATAATCCGCTTTTACTGTGTATTGCAGGCAAAAATTCAATCAAAAGCTCACTTATAGCTTATATTTTCTTCTGAATAGGCCGTAATTGGAATCAATGCAGCAGTTATTTGGCTAAGTGAAGCATCACCGGACAACTCCCCTTAATCATCTGAACAAAAATAGAGACAGAAATTTGCTAAAGAAAGATGACCCAAAATAGAGTCAAAAACACAATCTCCCAGCGGTCTGTTTTTCTCCATCTGTAAACACAAATGCCTCAGCACAGCTGTACACTACTGTCTGCTATAAATCATACACAAATCCCCTTGCGGTGATCCAGAGCTATTGCCCAGGCCAAAAGGGGTCCTCACAGGAAACACCCAAGTGAATCAGAGAAGCACTTCTCCATAGTTCAACCAATTATTCTTTGCCTCAGGTGAGGTCCACTGGATGTGAATCAACAACAATAATCAACCAAAAAATAGACTCATGCAACAGAGATCTTAAGTAACACTGGTGCTTAATAATATTGCATCATTGTGCATAGATAGCTGAAATAAGTATATTTGTCCTCATTTTTAAGTAGACATGTCTAAATGTGCTTTAAAAGTTAAATTTACCTGAGAAGGAAAGCCAAGTAAGATATTAAGAGTTATATTATGTTCTGTTTCACTTGTTTGCAGCATAGACTCACTAAATATAAGCAAGTTTGCTTCTCTACATTTATCCTGTTGTAAGAATGCTGTTAATAAATAGTGCACTTTGAGTGTGTTCTTGCTTTTAAATACAGTTCAATGAACAAGTGAATAAATACCAAGGAGTGTCTAAAAGTTCATCTTGTGTGTGGAGCTACTTTCATATGCCACAGACTCAGGATATGCAGGAAAAGCGTTCAAGACCTTGTTACTAATTCAAAAATGTCATGTTGAAATTAACCAAAATTAATGGGGCAGCGTGATTGTGTTTTCAAGAACAGTAACAGTTCAATAAGAAGGTAATGTTGAGTAAATTACTTTAAAAAAAAATGTTTCCATTTATTTTATCTGTTTATGTCCCACCCATTAAAATAGTTTCAAACAAAGTCACAGCAGAACCACTGTAACAAACAGTAATGGTATTTTGTTCCAAAATGGTTCAGAGTTTTTCATTGAATCCGTTGAGTGAATTATTCAATAAATAATGAATCAGCATTTTTGAACATTGAATGAATGATTCAAATCATTAAAGGGGTCCTATTATGCTTTTTTTACTTTTTCAACTTTAGTTAGTCTGTAATGTTGCTGTTTGAGCATAAGTTAAAGTTCTGCAAAGTTACAAAGTTCAAAGTCCACTTCAAAAGAAGATATTTTATTTAACAGAAATCACTTTTCAAAAACTACAACGAACGACTCGTTTGGACTACAACGCATATTTTCCGGGATTTGTGATATCACAAATATCGATCAAATAAAGCCAAGGTAACACTCATTTTACATACAGCACGCAATGAAAATGACATGAATATGACAGTGGGCAAATGGATAAAGCGCAGCATAATTTGAAATCACGAGTTTAAAGTTTGTCGATCGCGCGTCTCTCCAGTCAAGCAGAACTCTCCTCCTATCCACATTCAATTCGCATGGACCGACCGTCACGCAGAGAACACGTGATCATGCAGGATACAAATGCACACTTCACAAGATATCAACTAGATCTGACTAAGTCTGCAAGGTTTGTGAAATTAACTGTTCATTAGATATTTGTTTAAATGATATAAATGCGTATTTGCTGAATGCTGACGGCAAACGAGAAAGTATTAT
>NW_015648505.1:199887-216786 GCF_001515625.1 Sinocyclocheilus rhinocerous
CGACTGTCACGCAGAGAACACGCGATCATGCAGGTCACATGCACACTTCACAAGATCTCACAACTGGATCCGACTAAGTTTGCAAGGTTTGTGAAATTAAATGTTCATTAGTCATTCAAGGATTTGTTTAAATGATATAAATGCGTATTTGCTGAATGCTGACAGCAAATGAGAAAGTATTATAATGTTTGCCTTTCTATTACTAATAATATTAAAGCAATCGTTATGATACTTTTTTGTATACATTTTAATTCCTTTGTTTAACAGTTCTATCTGATCATTAGATAGACTTCTATCCTCAAACAAATCGGCCAAACAGAAAAACTTATCGGTCGATGCCAATATTTGAAAAATGCCAAATATCAGCCGATATATCGGCCTCGGCAATATATTGGTCGACCACTAGTGCCAACACACACTGGCCCAGCTAACCAATCACAGCACATTTCGTATTTCAGAAGGCGGGCCTTCATTTGATACAGGAACTATTCGAGCCATTCATGCCAGACTGGGGAGAGAGGTGTTGTAATAATGTAAAATATGTGAAAAAAAATGTGTTTTTCGAACAACCTAGTATGAGAGCCTGTTCTTGTACACCCCCAAAACAAAATCAAGACTTTGTAAAAGAGCATAATAGGACCTCTTTAAAACAGTTGCTGTCACAATTAGCATATTATTCATCCTAAATAAGATTTAAAATTAGAATTAGTGTGTCCCACATGGTAGTATATTGAAATGAGGATACCCAAGGTACCTGGGTTGTCTACTGTTTCCACTGGAAATTTGAAGTGCAGATCTATTGCACACTCTAATCACTATTGCCCCACAATCCAGTGTGCTTTGAAGGACTATTTGGTTGAGAACTACAAACACAAATCAAAAGCATTAAAAAACTACAAACATGGCAGATGTGCAAGATCGATAGTTAAGTAGTGAGGTTTAGATAAAGTGATTAATAATCAATACATCACCTGATGAATAATATTAATTTAATCTGTAACAACACTCTGAACTTTTATAAGGACACGTTTGGCCTTTCAGCTACATTATAGTGATAATCTGTCTGTAATTGGTCTCTCTTTATTAAATTAATCAGTCTTTACCCCATATGGCAATTCAAGTAATAAATCAAGTAATAATATAATGCAAAAACTCCAGAGCAGATTTCATTTTTTCACCAGTCAATTGACGGCTTGTCAACCGCATGCCAATACAAGCAGTGAATTCGGCCACAGATCTGATTTAGCCACAAGATGATAAGAGTTGCCTGTGGAGATGCCTGTCTAAATGTGTATGCCTGCAGCACACTTTATTTTTTGATTGTATTAGATGTTAAGTAAATGTACTTAATATTACACAATAAATTAACTCAGTCAGATGGGAATGTTTTCTACAAAGTAATGGTGATGAAATGGTCTGAGTAGAGCATTCTTTTATAGTTTACTGGAATTATTTATTATTATATTAACAAACTGTGGATGAATGGCTCGTATTCACAGCCATTATTCTTTTCATTCAATTGACTGGTGGAAAAACTAAATCTGTTCTGGAGGTTTTACATTTGCACACAAAACATCTAGAAGTGACTTCCTTATATATATATATATGGTGATTTCTTTCTTTCTTTTCTTTTCTCTTTTTTTTATGTATACACAGGGCTGACACGGACACTTTAAAGTTGGTATTAGATAAGCTTATATGTAACGTACATCTGTACAGTCCCAAAGGTGTGGGTGATGTATCACTCATTGGCATTGGATGGCATGGCGCAACATGTCACTAGAGGCTCATTATTAGAAGAGGCAATGTCAGTCGCACAACTCACACACAATTCTCAAAACCAAACTATATCAAAATAAGACAGAAATTGCCCCATCACTTCCTCCAGTCTTGCAATTATAAGCCACAGTGGCAATGAGACACAATTCACCACCATGTACAAAAACCAAAAATCTGTCTCTCACATCACAGCTCAGAAATCTAGCTTAGACTAGCATTCATTTCCAGGTCAGTTCATGGGTCAATGACACAACAAGTTGTTTGTCCCATGTATTAATTCATTTAAAAAATACATAAAAAATTCAGTGCATACACAGTCACCTGACTACACCTCTTCTATGATGTGCATGTTTTAATTACTGAATTGAAATAATTTAACAATTTTTTGGGGGATCATACAGTTAAAAAAAGTGCCCTCATAAAATAGTTTGGTGTGTGTGTGTGTGTTCAAAAGTTTGGTGTCGACAAGATTTTTTAATGTTATTGAAAGATTTTTATTTAAATAAATAAATAAATACAATACAATATAGAATACCTTTTCTATTTTAATACATTTTTAAAAGTATGATGGTGACATAATGGTCACATGATCATTCAAATATGCTGATTTGGTGCTCTAGACACATTTCTTATGAATATCAGTGTTTTAAAATAAAGTTGTGCTTATTTTTTTAAGAACTATATGTCTTTATGACCACTTCTTATCAATTTTAAGTATTAATTACTTAATATTAATTACTTTGACCTTTTTACTGTACGAAAGACAACGTTAAATGTCATGTGGTGCGACTCAAAACATAATGATATTTATGAACTTTATATCATCGTGTCAATATGCCATTACTTTTCACTTGATTACACCACATGACATTTTTAGAGTCCTTAAATGGACACTTGTCGTCCTCTCACCAGCTGGCGAGGAAACCAGCACACCAACATCCCATGCTTGCGACCAGCTTCAAAAACGCAACACATGCTGGTAACCAGCTCTGGTGTTTTGTATCCGTTTTGTTGAGGACCTCCCGTGTTCATTTGAATGTGAATATATATCGTGTCGTGCCTCACACTTTGAGCGATCATTTGTATGCATACGAGTGTACAGCCGCTCCCGAACATCACCGATCACCACCTCCACAAGAAGACACGTGATGTCACTGGCTCAGGGTGACAGGCGGCTGCTCGTGTCATCCGTCAGAGCCTCTGACAGCCTCGTCACTGGCTTGTCATAGCTGTTGTTTGTCAGGTCAGTGGGGCCGCCAGCAAGTCCACAGCCTTCGGGACAGCATAATACACCAGGGAGTGCATTGCAAACTAGGGCCTGCCTGCCTTCGCTCACTGTGGCCATCACATGCGCGGCTCACACACACTGAGGTATAATGAGACAGGGGAGACTGGGGGCTGGAAAGGGAGTTGGGAATTGTTACTCTCATCCCGCAAGGACACGAGCTTGTTGTTTGACAGAGACAGATGCATGTCCATGGGCTAATGTGAGTGAATTACAAACTACATAACAGTTCAACACAAGACACCGTGCGTATGAAGACTGTATTTTCAGCTGTATTTATGGGGCTAACCGCAACAAATTGAGTGGTTTTGTGGGAAAGGTTGTGGATCTCAAATGTGAGAATGAGATAAAAATACACACAATATTGACACAATATCAAAATACATCTAAATAGCACTACTGATAACCTACAAGCACTGAGTATGTGTATGAGAAGTAGTCATTGGCAGTGGCGGGCCGTGCATTTTACACCTAGGCCTTCAGTGGCGTCCTACATTAATTAATCCATCTCTTCATACCATCATAATGATGCCACGGCTATAGAAACCATTGGTGGTTTTAGGCATTTTAGGGAATGGGATTTGAGGCCCTGTTTATATCTAGTATTAAGATGCATTTTGGTTGATTGAATCACAAGTAGATGAGGGAAATACATTTCTGTTTATACCTACTGTTTCAAATTGACAACTTTCGACCTCCTGATTTCTTTGAGGGAAGGGTCTATGGGTGCGTGTATGGGTGGGCCTTTTCTGATCTTTTGATCAGCAGATTTCCTTTCTGCTCTGACGGCCACAAAACTGAACACTGTGGGTTTGTTAGAATCAGGACTAATAAGAAAATATTGTGCGTTTTACATTTTTCGCTGTTAAAGCAAACTTACAATTTCAGACGGCAAAGTTTAAATCCTGTCTGTCTAGCGCACTTCAACAACACGTCTCGTAATATTTAAGAATTAGGTTAATAGGTGGAGAGGAGGTGGTCTTTAGTGGCAGCTCGAACACATTTGATCACATGTACATTTACACTATTGACTATGTGTTTTTGACTAAAGTGGCTGAAAGTTGACAATTTTTGTGATTTCGATTTCAAAAATGAGGTTTCACTCCAATTTTACTAAAAGAAAAAGTTGCGTGCACTTAATAGTTAATTATATTAAGTAGACAGTCTGCAACTCATTCAATTCAGGTTAAGGTCAGCTAAATATAATCAATTACCTTAAGACTATGTTGCTTTGTTATGTTTTTTTAAGTTAATAATCAGGGATGCACATAAGTGGTGCGCAGGTGCGAATGCGCGACCAAAATAAAAAATGGTGGGTAAATATGTTCAGATCGCTTATTTGCGTATCGACATGGCTGACAGCTGCACAATCACCATTTTAGATAGATTAACTGTAATACTGAATAAGATTTCCATTCAAACTGAAAGCATAATTTATACATGCTACCAGTTTCAGAGCAAAACTGTGACATTCACTGACACTTCACTTGGCAGCGCATATAGTTACTTGCCGGCCAGGGCTGGATTGGTAATCGGGCATACCGGGCATTTTCCCGGCGGGCCGACGCACCTAAGGGGCGGACAGAAGGTTTTTTGTTTTTTTTGCCAAGGACCATCACGCACGGACAGCGAGCAGCCAGTGGCCCATTGGTTTGTCTCCTGTATTGACAGCGTAAACCATCCAATCACAATGCGCTATAGACGGAGCGATGAGAAAGAACAGGCTTGCTCTGTGGCGAGTGATGCGGGCCAAAGAGCCAGGCAGGAGGAGGAGAGGAGAGTAGTTGAATCTGTAAAGTGCTTGATAGGGACTCGCAACGGAGGCAGGCATCTAACCTATCCTAATGTGTGTGCATGCCATGAGTGTAGAATACATAACAGAGATGGGCACTCGAGTTAAGTGACTCGGACTCCAGTCGCATTTTTATAGACTTCAGACTTGACTCAGACTCGAGGAAAAGGACTCGTGGAAATTTTAAAGGCAACTCAAGTCTTTTATCCTTAAATAACTGATATTCAAAACGCGGACCGCATCCGCCCCCCAGCATCCATCTGGACCGCGAGCCGTAACACGGCACCATTTTAAGTGAAAGGCGCGTCAAAACAGCAGAGCGGATCACATAACAAGCTCTCAGGGTCGTTTATAGTAAATATCTTTCAGCGCTATATCCTCTAGTATTTTTTATCAAAAGCCAAACGCGCTTTATTCAAGCCCTTTCAGCTCCGTGCGCTTAGAGCGGATCAACAAGCTCTCAGGGTCGTTTATAGTAAATATCTTTCAGCGCTATATCCTCTAGTATTTTTTTATCAAAAGCCAAACGCGCTTTATTCAAGCCCTTTCAGCTCCGTGCGCTTTCTCTCTCTCTCTCTCTCTCTCTCCGGACGCGCGCCGGCGCCAAGTTCAAGAGCTGCGGATGATTTTAACTGCATTATTTTAACAACAACAGAAACAGCAATGCTGCAAATATAATTATTTTTCATATTATCTATTTATAACCCATGACACTGACTGTTCAAACCAGATGTGACAAGACGTTTCTGATCTACATTTAGCATTATTAATCTGGCTAAGAACAATGCAAAAAAAGAATCAAGTCATTATAATTGGGAAAATTGTTGTTAGATGGCTAGGATAGGACTTAAACTTTGAAATTGTTAGTTATCTTTATTTTCTGCTCAAGATGAGAATGTTTTGATTATTGTAGCTACATTGTTTTTAGATAATGCTTTTAAGTAGGCTAAAATATTAAAATAGTATAGATTTCAGGAGGAAAACCCTGAACAGAAACAGTATTTGTTTTTCTGTCACATGGCCTCACATGCATCTAAATGTAAAAATGCAATACATGTAAAAAAAAAAATTTTTTTTTGTTCGGACCTCTGCTTGGAAGAAAATATATAGGCCGCGCCTCTTGGAACTTTAATTGAATACCCCTGACTTATATAATAAAGAGATACTTTATTTGTATGGTTTTGTAATATCTGTGTCACATATTTCCTTGTGTGGAACATCAGACTCTTATTATAGAATTTCATTACAGAAAAACTGTTTTGAACATGGTAATGGATTAAAACATAGCCTATAAATAACAGGCTGGATGTACAATAACCTTACATCTTAACACCTCTTTTTTTATTTTATATAAAGCAGATCATAGAATATTTTGTCTATAGCCTATAAATCAGCTTCGTAAATTTGATTTGAAATGGCGTTTGGTCTCGTACTGTATCGCGTACCTTGTCAGTGTCGTGCGCTTTGCTTGGCCATTTGTTGGGATAAACAGGAAAGTGTGTCCAGCTGAATTCAATTTGAGTTTTGTTAAACTAATTAAAAAGAAGCTTAGTTTACCGCGGAAGCGGTCGCGGCTGCGGTCGTGTGAAGACCGAAGAGTGTAAAGACCATCGACTCTACCATGCGACTCCACCGGGCAGGGACACCGACAAAGGACATAAGTATCACTGTTTATCTCTCCTCTTTGACCAAAAAATGCCTGGGCCGATTTTTTGTCCCAGTCCAGCCCTGTTGCTGGCAACCTGCCAAAATAAAGTACATGTTAGCATTGTATTTTTTAAGTGTACTATAAAATAATTGTATTTTTGTTTTAATACTCATTTTTTATTAAAAAATAAAATATAAAAAAAAATGATTTTAGTATTATCACACTTTATTTTGTGCATTATTTTATAAAAAAAACCTAAAAGTGCAATAACACTATTATTAATTGTATTTTCTATAGTTATATTTAATGATTCACACTATGTGCAGAGTGAGCACCAAACCAAATCTCCAGGGCCCTCATTTATCAACAGTGCGTAGAAAAGGTTCGAATGAAAATGAAATTTAGAATGTGCCTAAGTACAAGAAAATCCGTATTTATCAAACGTGCGCACGCAGTTCTTACGCACATGAGTAAGCAATCGTTGTTGATAAATCCCACATGTGCGTAAGTAACATGCTCGTTCACGTTCACGGTCATTTGCATTCGGAAACGCCTCCAATGAACCATATATGGTGACAACACCAACAATATTTTTGTTACAGGTTATATATAGTAGCTACATAGTAGTAGTATTGCATTTTTTGATCAAATACATGCAGCCTTGGTAAGCATAAGAGACATATTTCAAAAGCATAAAACATCCTACCAACCCCAAATTTTTGTTCAAACTTTATATTGGAAAATCTGTCAGTAACTGGCCTCTCAATACAAAATCCATTAGCTTCCCTTTTATGGTGACATCTATTTCAACATGGGTTATATAAAAATAATAGATGTGTCGCATAACAAGAAGGTCACAGTAAAATGATGTCACCTCATTTCATCTGCACTCCTTTTTTTGTCTTTTGGGACTTTGGGCCAAAGCAATGGGATGGGCTTCCAAAAAACCCGGTAGAAATTAGCAGGAAATACATGCACTCTCTCTCTCTCCCTCCAACGAACAAGAGTTAAACTCATTATCTGGATAGAAGGGCATGCATTCCACTAATCTCTGACATCAAATCTCCGCTCATGTCCAATATGTCTGATCAGCTTGATTTGAGTAAGAGAGGTACATCGCCTAGCAAGATTATTCAGACAGATCTAGCGCAGGATGATTTAGTTGTGAAACTAAATCCCTGGTACATGACAGCCTATCTATTGCAGAATACCTTTTAACGTGTCAGTTCAAGAGTTTTGTTTAACACCGTAATATACGATTCAGGCAGGAATGTCTGCAGAGTTTCAGGTCGCGAATGTTCCCATCTCGGATTGATCTCAACATCTTGTGGCACTGTACACTCATGTCAAACTTATCTTGAAACAAAACAATAGAAATTTGAAATCTGGTATTCACAAACGTTGACTGCGAGGCTTGTGATGTGATCTCTATATGTGATGTGGTGAAAGGTACCATATTAAAGCACCTTTCTATGCATCTTATGCCAGCGCTGAGACCCTGATACGAAAGTGGTATCCCTCACCTTCTTGGCTCATAAGTGACAATAATGTGGAAGAGCCAGGCATGATACATGACTAATATCTTCAAGACGCCAAGGATGTCATGTTAATGACTGAGGAGGGAGAGGCAGAGGAGGATCTGATGCGGCGCTGACACCATCTCGGAGTGTCTTTTGAGTGGCAGCTAGGTAAGGAAGTCTTTGTGATGAATCTGAAGGGAGATGGAGCAGTGATAAAGCACAGGCTTAATATAGCGCAGCCCTGCTTGAGCCCAGTGCTTACAAGTGTACCGTGCTGCTACGAGTTAAGAGAAACAAGAACACTGTGCTATTAACAAAATAAAAAGGCTTTTAGGATTTTTCAAGTAAGTAGATCACGCTGACAGACAGATTCATGCAATTATTGTGACAAAGGCAATGTCTTCTTACCGACATCAAGAGAATCACTGACTTTGGAGTGAATATTAGCAGAATTAGGGCAAATGCATTAGTATTGTGAGTTCACTTACAAAAGAGTATCTTACGTTTTTTTTTTAAAAATAATTATTTTTATTTTATTTAAAAGATGCTTTGATATAAGCATTACTGCCTAATAATATGAGAAACTTTTGTCTGCCAAATCAAAGTCGTGTGATCCAACCAACATGCAGACAACTTTTTTTTTATACTCTCAACTCTTTTGTCTGCATGTTGGTTTATATGATATTATATATACACACATACATATTATATATACACAAATACATATACATATATATATATATATATATATATATATATATATGTATGTGTGTGTGTGTGCGTGTGTGTATAACATAATGTAATATAATATAATATAATATAATATAATAGGTTAAACTTTATTTTGATAGTCCACTTTAGACATTCTACTAACTATAAGTAACTTTGCAACTACATGTCAACTAATTCTCATTCATAGAGTGAAAAATTTAAGGGGGTCTGAATACTTTCCGTACCCACTGTATATATATATATATGTATGTGTGTGTGTGTGCGTGTGTGTATAACATAATGTAATATAATATAATATAATATAATATAATAGGTTAAACTTTATTTTGATAGTCCACTTTAGACATTCTACTAACTATAAGTAACTTTGCAACTACATGTCAACTAATTCTCATTCATTTGCAACCACATGTCTACTAACTCAGAGTAGACTGTTAGGTTAGGTTTAGTCGAATAAGTTGATATATACTTGCAAAGTTTCTAATAGTCAGTATGTTGTATGTTGTGGACACATCAAAGTAAAGTGTTAGAAGATATTAAGCAGACAGTCTACTAATACTCTAATGACTGCTAGTTGACATGTAGTTGCAAAGTTACTTACTATTAGTAAGTGGACTATCAAAATAAAGTGTTACCTAATAAGATAATATATATACTGTAATAAATTGAAGCATATGTACAAAAAAAAAGGAGTCTGAGTGCAAACCTAGGTGAAATATTAAGAAATAAAGATGAAAAGTAAAACCCTGCAATCTCTACCACCTTCCATAAACAAAACGGCACTCAAAAAGGGGGGTTGGTAAGTGAACCCCCTACCTGGTTGAAGAGGAGAACACAGTCAGCATTTCAATGACCAAATGCACTGCGGTCACCAGTGGGACGAGAGGAGATTTTGCAGTCCTGCTACTCAGTGGTATCTTGCAGTGGATGTTGCTCTGTCCTGTGTCTCTCAGCAGGTAACTCATGAACACAACGAATGCAGCCTGAGAGATCATTTTCTGGTAGGGTGGAGAGAGGGAGCATTTGTTCTTGCTCCATGTGCGATTCACATATAAGCAGGACCAAACACGTGTCAACCTTGGCTGCAAAGACTCCCTGCTTCATTCTTCTGCCCTCATCGGCAGGGCCATTGCTAAAGCTGTGATGTGCGTAACGCCCCTCTGTGCCCTTTGGCTTCTACTTTTTCTTTTTTGTTCTTTCTCTCATACTTTCTGACCCATATACTTCCTTTCTCCCACTTTCTGCAGTTGCATCTTTGTGAGATTGATAGCACCAGCAGGGCCTGGTCCGAACTGGGGTGAGATATGGCAAGACTTCCACAGGCAGAAGATAAAGGTTCCTCTTGTACCATTACACAACCTGGCAGCCCTACTGAAAATCAACAAGATATTATCTGTCTTCCAAGATTTATATGAATCTTAATATCTTTTGCTCCAGAAAATAAGCTATATTCTTCAGAAGATTCATTTCCTAGCAGAAACAGGGAGTGCAATATTATTTATTGGTGCAGATGGTATTATTTACTTAACTTTGAGAGCTGCCTTCCACGGGTTATTAAATGTTTCAGTGTAGCTTCTTGCAGTGCTGGGGAGTAACTAACTGAAAGTATTGAAGCTGCTAACAAAAGCATCAAAATACAGCAGCTTTTGCAGGAATATACAACTTTTTCTAAAAAGTATAGTTGCTGCTTTTAATGTCACATTGTATTGTAGATGCAGCTTTGCTGCATTGGAGTTCAATTTAATTGTCCAACTTTATATTAGGTGTCTTTAACTACTATGCACTTGTGTCAAAAAAGTAATTGTTAGGTAAAATTTACTTATACTGTAGTGTTAAAGTTGCACTGAAAAATCACTTTTGCTGCTATTAAGGAGGGTTACAGTTAAGGTTAGAGACAGGTTCATGGTATGGTTAGGTTTAGGTTAACAGTGTAATTATAATTACAGAAAATAATTACAGATGCAATTAAATGCAAGTATTTTTTTTATAAAAATCAGCACAATGTAAAACATGTATGTACAAGTTAATTGTATCAAATTAAACAACATTAAAATATTTTAAATATTAGTACATAGCAGTTAAAGACTAATGCCGTGTTCACACTGCACGATTTTCAAAGTCATCAGATCACCATTATTTTCACACTGCACGACTCTGGGGTAGCATTCAGAGGCTGCTGTGTTCACATTGCACGATGGATCAGCGACAGGAGTTTACACAGCATGACTTTACAATAGGAAGAATCGGCGACAACTCTGCCTGGTCCGCAAACTACGTTTCACAACCAAACACACACTTTAGGTCATTGCCGATGTATTTTTTTTTAGTCAGAACTCATTTTACACAGCAGGATTTTGAATCACCAACAGGTCTAGATTTTTAGCATGCCAAATATTTCACAGGCGTTGGCGACACTTCGGCAATTCTTTCAGATCGCGTCTTTGATCATTCACACTGCGTGATTGTCTCTCTCGTGAACAAGCACCGATTTGCCTCTGATTTAGGGCATTTGTTGATGATTTCGCAAAACCTGTCGGCGAGTGAAAATTTGGGCTAAAATCATGCAATGTGAACTCGGCATAAAAAGCCCTCTCACATCTATTATCGCAAAGCCTGATTTATTCTAGTGAATTGGTTCCTTGTAAATGATCCTCTTACATTTAGCATCAGAAAGTTTGATTAATTCTAGTCAATCGGTTTATTCTAAATGATCTTCTCACATCTAGCATCGCAAAGCCTGATTCATTCTAGTGAGTCGGTTCGTCCTAATAAGCCCTTTCACATCTAGCATTGGAAAGTCTGATTCATTCTAGTGAATCGGTTCCTTGTAAATTATCCTGTTGCATTTAGCATCAGAAAGTCTGATTCATTCTAGTGAATCAGTTTGTTCTAAATAATCGGCCATGTCACAAATGGCACACTAAACCCTCGTCTTCCTCTGAGTCCACACTTTCATGACGTAATGCCACTATGACTGTCAGGTAGAAGTCTGCCATGAAGCTTGCCTCAGTGCGTGCTCGGCAGAAGTGTGCATAGTGGCTGCAAGCACCCTTCTGAAAGCTAAAATGACGAATGGGACACCCTACAATCTTGTGGATTTAACAAGCTCATACACACAGCGGCCATTGTAAGTCCGCAAGAGCACATGAAGGGTGCCATTTAGGACAGAACACACATCTAGCATCAGAAAGTCTGATTCATTCTATCGAATCGGTTCATCCTAAAAGGCCCTCTCAGATCAGAAAGTCTGATTCATTCTAGTGAATCAGTTTGTCCTTAATGATTCCTATAGCTATCATAGGTAGCTTTCTCTTTCTTTCTTTCTTTCTTTCTTTCTTTCTTTCTCTTTCTCTCTCTTTCTTTCATATAGGAACATAGCTATCATAGGTAGCTTTCTCTTTCTTTCTTTCTTTCTCTTTCTTTCTTTCTTTCTTTCTCTCTCTCTCTCTTTCTTTCATATAGGAAGAAACAGATGTTTTTAAGGTTTCTAAGGTTTAAAAGGTTTTTAATTCTATGATCTAGTTTAATTATTTGTATTTACTGTAAATTAATTTAATGCTGTCATGCAATTTGATATTCAATCAAAAATAGTAATAATTGTTTTTACATCAGAAAAATGCTGCTTAAATTTTTTGGGATTGTTATACTTTTAAAATGTATTCCATAACACTACAGTAGTTGCATTTTAGGGGCTTTGATTCATATACACCCTGAAACTATGCTCAAGCAAGGTTGTTTGAAAGCAAACAGAAAGACGGAACTGTGCAACGCAGGAGAGTTCTGTACTTTCCGTCAGAGCTGTGATCATGCATGCCTTTTTGATGTCTCTGTTAATTGGCAGCCTATTAGAAGTGCTAATAGTGCAGCAGGAAGCCACAGCTTGAGACATAAATGTGATCGGGGCCAATCATTAGTCACGCCTCAATCAACCTGTGCCTGACACCTGCTGCCACCTATAGCAAATCAATCGGGGCTCCATAATCTCATTACCCATAGCATTCACACCATGCAACAAATCATGTAAAGCCTGCAGGCTGCGGACACACATGCAAACACACAATCATGGTTTATTACACAAATTAAGCATGTGGAGAGCAAGATAGCTTGACACCTCATGGTTCAGTATAAACAAAGCTCAGCATGATTATGATCATAGGACTTTAAAAAACTGTGCTGCTTGGAGGAAAGAAATTACAGGAATCATGTTGCTTATCTTGTGAAATAATGCATCTAAATGAAATAAAATATTACTTGTGAACCTAGAGCCATACTTGGTCAAAAAAGACAAATATTACTATTTAATTATAATGGAAGTAGACAGCATAAATGAATACATAAACCAAAGATTTATATGCAGTCTTTCTGAAAAATGTACGTCAGTAAAACGTCTGCATGGGTGGCCATGTGGGGCCTTAAACTATTATTGATAGTTGATATTTCATGAAGTGCTTTCCTGACAGACACAAGAGGGCAAAGCAGGAGCCATTGATTGAGGAAACATTCTACATTAACCTACCGGAGACAAAATACACTGCAAAGAAAACATCTGTTAAAGTGCCTCTGAAGGTTGAGACGAAAGGGTGAGACATCAGAGAAAAGGGGGAAAAATAAGAAGTACAGTCATTAAGTATAAAAGGACCATTTTTGATGACCTAGGTGTAAAAAAACAGTAAAAACAGTAATATTGTGAAATATTATTACAATTTAAAATAACTATTTTCTCTTTCATAATGTGATTGATTCCTTTAATGGCAAAGCTGAATTTTCAGCAGCCTTCTGTTACTCCAGTCTAGATGTGAAATCCATTTTGGTAATGCTATTTTTTTGTCCTAGTAAAAAACATACTAAAATGTATTTGAAATACATTTATTTAATGCTAAGTATACTATAAATATATTTACATATTTATGTACTTAAAAACACTCTGCAATTGTACTTTTGGTATACTTAACTGGTATACTTAAATTCTGCTAAATTGGAACAATTAATTTAAACAATTATATTAAGTGATCAAATTAAAGGCAGCATGTTTAACAATTTACAGTCAATAGTATTTTGCTTTATATTTATTATATATTTTTTTAAGTCTGTTTTCCCAGTACCAAATTGATATATTTTTTCTTTTCTTAAACATAATAAGAGTAGAGTGTCCCAACAAGATGTTTGATGTTAAACATTAATGGTGGACAAAAGGAATTATCTTTTCGGCCCACAGACATTTTATGTTCCTCTTCAAAGCGACATCAGAATGTTTCCATTTTTTAACTCTTGAACAAATAAACTCAGATTCCAGATCAAAGAGCCATGGCCTACTTTTGTGATGCTGTGGCCCTTAGCCTTCACAAAAAAACTGGACCTCCTTAAATGAGGGCTTCAAGTTCTGATTGTCACCCAGGGTTTATTTCCATTACACATTGATCAGCTCTTTAACAGACCTAAAAAGACAAGAACCAAAGCATCTCTTATGATGACAAAGCTTTCTTATCTCTATTCCTCAGGACGCTAACAAGCTAACAGACGGCAGCTGGTGGCTAAATGATCACTCTTTCTTGGAAAAGTGCTGCAGTGGATTTTATTTTAGCTCAGAGAACATATCCACTGTGAAGCTGGGTGACAATAAAACATACAGAGCTCATGTTCTTAATCTGCTGCTTGTTAATGGTGTTACATTTCTAAGGTATATAATGATAAGGTATACATCAGGGTTACGTACTCGGTCCTCATTATCTTCCTAGGTGGGCAGAACTGATGAATGGTTGAGGGCTAATCACAGGGTATGGCTCTTTTTTATAGGCTATATATATATATATATATATATATATATATAAACTTTTTTTTGTGCACAGCAGAACACGATCCTCAATGATATTATGTCATCATTTTAAAAGATTTGCATAAAACTGCATGTGTATAAAAATGCCACCCTAAATTAATAATAATAATAATAAAAGTAAATATATTTTCTTTTTGAAGAAATAAATAAATAAACTGCAGATCTCATCTCATGTTTAATTCAGCAGCCTTGGCGGAATCCTGGGAAGGCTCCATTCGATGGTCCCTCAAGCGCGTCCAATTTCAGACGAGCTGACTACTGCAGCACTGAGGGGACCTGGGGAGATGTTTTGTTGGCCAGCGATTTTGGAAATCCAGTAAGCTCAGGGGTACAGGGATCAAATCTCAGTGAATTTATAATAGGGGTTTGTGGGGGGATTCAAATGGGGTTATTGAGTTACTGGAAAACATTGAGCAGGTCATAACTGCTGAATGACAATGACCTTGAAATGAGGGGTGAGGAGAAAAGTGATCTTTCATGCTGATCTGACATGAGTTAGATATTCACTTTTTTGAGGGTTCAGTGTTGAAAGGACTTATTTAAAGATTAGAGCCGTGGTGTGTGTGTATGTTTTTTTTCTCTCCAAGCAATCCCAGATGAGTTCAGTGCTTATAGAGCAGTAAGACGGTCCAGCTTAGCCAGTTGTTTAATACAGTGAAGTTATAAGAGACTTTGGATATGCTTTAGTTTTTCCAACACAGATCACATAAGAAACTATTGGTAACTTCTTGGAAATATCATATGTATGTAGCATATTTCTGCATGTTTAAATATGGCAGTAAAACTTTAAATGTGTAAACCTTTTTGTTCACGTGTATAGCTTTTTTGTTTGTAAGAATTTTGCTAACGCTTAAGGCTGTGGTCAGCTGTTAGCTAGTGTTGGGCCATTGTTAAGTGGCCTAGTTTTTGTGGTGTTTTCCACATCATTGCCACTAGTTGGACCTCCACCTGTGACTTTTCATCTGTTTAAGAATATTGATTTGGCGGCAGAACCCGTCAATGACAGAGATCTCTCTGATTGGCTGTTCAACAAAACCAGCGCACGAGAAGAAAACTGGAAGAGATGAAAGCTAGCAAATGATGAATTCAAGAGGGCACACATAGTAGACTGTTCTCAATTATCATCTTCATCTCATCTGAGCATTATAATATACAAACACTTTCATGATAACATGAGTGTTTGTAATGAAGAAAATAAAGCATTGCTTTATTTACAGTCTGTAAGCTAAAAATGCTGCCAACATGGGCAGGATATGGAGGTAGGAAGGCAACAAGGCCCTTCTGAATTCAATGATTGTGTCATATCCTGTCTACTGAATGATTCATGAAGGCAACATAGATGTATCCTTTGCTGCCTATGATATCCCACTATCCAGTGCATTCGATTCCATGACAGTTGGGGTACAAAATTAGATGACATCTGATAGTTGAGGTTGGTGGTCAGTTTGCATGTAAATGTGTTCATGAACCACTTTTCCAACTTTTGATTTCATTTCTTGTGAGAATTTAGTATTATAGTAATTAAACATTTGTTAGTTATCACCAAAGCTCCCCCTATCGTATTATAGATTATTAGATCATTATATTAGCTTAAAAGCATGTCCCGAGATCAGTTTTGGGAGGTACCTTTCCACGCAAACGCTGGCTGGGAAGTCACTGTAACAAGTCAGCTGCCTAAGCTTTCAGATGCAGCCTATGGGCCAGATTTACTAAACGGGGCAAATTAGCGTTAGCGTGCAATTCCATAAAAGTGCCGATGGGAGGGGAAAATTCTGCGGGTGATTTACTGACAATGATCATTTCCATAATGACAGATCACCGCATTCTTTTGGGCGTTAAATAATGGCACAAATACTAGTAATTTAACAAGCACAAACGTTAGTAAATCACGTTGCGTGATTCATTTTAATACTCTCCCATAAATTTTGCGTCTGAAAGGGAAACTCCTACTAATGCATATTCAATAAGGTCAGGCGCAGAAATAACTGTGTCCACACCTTTTCAGCGTTAATTCTTCACTGCGCGTCTTTAGTAAATCCTGACAGTATGGTTGTGACGGTGAGGAAATTTTCCCACCGGTTAATCGACGTGTGACAACACCGGTAATACCGGTATCACCACGGGGGCGGGGCGTTCACACTTTTCCTCGCTTTCCTTCGCTTTTAAATAGCTTGTAAAAGCGGTGTGCCCATTTTACTTCCACTTTAAAATAGCGGCAATTCGGAGTAAAGCAATTGTTCGTTTGAATTTTCCCTCTTTTCCTCGCTTTCCTTCGCTTTTAAATAGCTTAAAAGCGCCGTGCGCATTTTA
>NW_015648505.1:217070-228181 GCF_001515625.1 Sinocyclocheilus rhinocerous
ACATCAAGGTGTATGCCGTGCCTCCAAGCTTTCTTACTCGTTTTGCTAATAAACGTTCTACGTTTCTTATTTATTTGGTTATATATTATACATGTTTACTTAGGTATACAAAACTGGAAATAGGCTAAGTAAACGTATAATGTATAACCAAATAAATAAGAAACGTAGAACGCTTATTAGCAAAACGAATGTCAAATAAAATAAATAAATGACAGTTTAAATAAAGTAAAAATCAGCAAACAATGTGGAACCAATTACATAAGAAACTAATGTTTAAAAAAAACTTCCAAAATCACCTTAGATAAACGGCAAAAGTCAACAGGCTTTTCAAAATCCAAAATATTGCCAAACAGGCGCTTTCGCATCTAGTTTCGAAACTAAATCATCCGCGATCGTCTTGTCTGTCTCACCTCACATCACTCTTCTTGTCAGTCAGCTCGACTCACTCTCCTCACTGGATAAATTAAATCTGATCTGTGTGAAGCGACTGTCGTTCGGCACGCTGCATTGAGCAGCCGCGTTCAGTTTTTAATAGTAGCGTCTGTTCTTTTACTGAACTAAATGATTTTTATTACTATAAAAAATCAAAACGACGGTGGGGGTCGGTGACGCGGTGGGCAAGCGACGTAATCGGTGTTGCGGCTTAACAACTGTATCACCATCAGCACCGTCTATCGCGGCAAGCCTACCTGACAGTAAAATTTTAACGGCAAAAGACGGTTTGCGCTGGTGCGAGCTGTTAGTAAATCTGGCCCTATATCTGCAGTCCTCTTTTGGTTTTGCTGCCACCTGCTGGTATGGAGTGTTATTTTGTCTCCCGTAAAAGTAGAATGTGTGTGTTAATGGCCATTGGCTGAAGTCATTGCAGTGCGTTCAGACGCTACTTTTTGGCCCAGACTCAGAAAATCCACAGTCTGTTTTCATCTGCACTATTTCTTTGATGTCGGTTTGGTGTGTCACACAACCAGATGACCTCATATCTAACACACACGAACTAAAATGAACTATGATTTGCTTTAATGTGATTGTGATCGTGCAATGACAAAAAGGTTCAATCTATCTGAGACTCTTCTGCTGAGAGGATATTGCTGTTTAATCTTCAACCGAAAAGCTGGGACAGTGAAATATAGCTATATGACCCTCATATGTCCCTCAGGTGGAAAAAAATAAAACCTCCACAAATCACTGCTATTCGCTATTGTTGATTGGAACCGAGAAGGTCAACTTCCTTGACAATAATTTAATGAACAATTACTTTCTGTACCTCATAAATTAATTACCCCAAACCCAGGGTGACAAAAATATAAGCGGCTAGTGAGGTGCCTCGGGCTCTTTGTTCTCATTCCCAGCATGCATGCAGCCAATAAAGCAGGATGCTGTGATGAACGCTGACAAATCTAACAGACATTTATCCTGACACTGACTTCCATAACAATCTGCAGGTACTTTGCTTGAAAGGGGCCGAGAGTGTGCAATCTCGAAGGGCTTCACAAGGGGATAATTGGATTGCAAACTCTGTGGCCTAATTAAATTAAAGCATAAAAACAAGCTGTTGCCCCTCTCATGTGCGGGAATGAATGCTTAATATGAACATGTCGCAGTTAGCTGGTGATGATGCCACCATCATTTGTTTTCCATGTTCACTTAGAAACTCTGTGATGGAGTGAGACAAGAGGTGAAGAGGGACGGTGAAGGTCAAGTGGAAGGAGACTTTGTTCTGTCAGAGGAAAGGAGCTTTTTTTCTCAGTTTTTTTCCATCCGTCTCTCTTATCTTTTGTTGCAACTGCTTAAGTGCTGCCAACTGAAGTGTGATATTAGTATCATCTGCCGCTTCAATTGGAAATGCAATTTTACTTCAACATGTCCCTTCTGGGGGAGGGACATTCTTGATGAAGACTGTGCATCAGCGACCGTGCACCTGACTCGTTTTGCGTGCCGTGAAGCTCTCGGGGAGTGGTGAACAACTGGCAGTAGATAAATCTCATGCTGTCTTCTTATGCCCGCCAGTTTTGTAACTGTGATGTTGTTCTTTTCATATATAACAGGGTCATGTTAAATGCCTAGGGATTAACGTATGCTAAACATATTGTGGCATATTGAAACAAGACAGTAAAGCATTTGCTTATCTCCAAAAGGCAGGCTCATATTCCGAGCTGGTTCTTGTGGCTTGTTGTTGGTACAGAATATGACCAGCACGGGGACATGTGATACCTACAGTGTTAAATGCTGTGTCACCCATTAAACGCACCAACAAGCACAGTCAGAACAATATGAGAAGCACTACAGCAAGCCTACTGTCAATCACAGCCTCCCTGACACGGCTCAGTACAAAACAGCATTGCCCAGGGAATGAAAAGGAAAAATTCTGTCATTATTTCTGTCGTTCAAAAATATTTATATCACATAATCCACTCCATATTTATGGCTTTTCTGATGTAGTAAACTTGCTCGGAAGCTCACCTGGTACAGCATTACAAAGCGCTCGGAATGAAATACGAGTCATAATAAAACAGCTTAAAGACTTGTAGAAAAAACAAAAAACAAAAATTTTTATGGTATTTTACATTGTCTAAATGTAATAATAAAATATGACTTCTATCCTGATGTGACCTATCTGTGTTTTTTTCTCTCTACAATTATTTGCTGTAAAATACAGTAAGCAAATTAAGGTCTTCATGTGATTTCCATGTATCAATTTCTAGGAGAATGGCCTGAGTTATTAAAGGAATATCTCTGATGTTTCAATCCTGTGGGAAGCCTTTCTGCAGAAGAAAAAAAAAGAAACCAATGGATTTGACTCTGAATTCCCATATACATGACATAAAAGCAAGGGAAATGGGATTAAACAGCTGAGTCATACTGGAGGCTATTCAACTTGCCGGATGGAAAGAAAGTATTAGTAAAGGAGGGCAGGCAAGCAGAGGGATGAGTGAGCCTCTAATTGCAGCAGTCCCAGTGGATTGGGTTTCGGACTGGAGCGGTGTTGGCTATCAATTCTGCTATAGAAATCAATGATAGACTAAAGCTCAGAGAAGCTGGGCCTGCCATAATAGAGCTTTTCCCAGTCCTGGAGTAACAGAGCTATGAGAGACATTCATGTAATACCACTCACTCAAGAGACCACAGAAGAAGTAAAAGAGTCTGAAGAAAGATATCCTAACAAAGAGCGACAGGGCTGAACTTGGAGGGGTGAATTCAACAAACAATTGTGCCACTTTCAGAATTAAAACTCTCAATCTTATTCACTGAACAGCAACAACATGCCATGGTGAAGAGTCCTAGTAAAGTACACCAGATTGTGGTAAAGTGTTAAATGGGGATTTCAACCGTTACATTTTGCATAATCCAAAATGGGCTAGAATGCATGAAGTCCAGGTTCTGTACCTCTGCAAATGCTGGTCCTTGATTAGAATTTAATTAGAACAAAACTAAGTAGCAAATGTCACACAAGCCGGTCAGTCAATACAACCCCATTAACTCAGCATGCAGAGGATTACCATGCTGCACTTGTTCCGCCACCTACATCAGTCAATTGAGTCCTCTTAAATCTGCTAGAGACCAATGTAGAGAAAAAGCACTGCAATCACTGTGGAAACACCCACAACTAGCATTTATTTACACTTCTCACGCTTCCCATATTGTGGGTTGTGTACTGCTGGAGGAATATTACGCTTATCAAGTGGTTAACAGGTTCATTCAAACCAATGCCAATGAAAGTCAACTGAAACAGGGAGAACGGAGACAAATAAGATTTAGTAAATATTTGAAGCCGGAATGAGGTAATTGTGACATGAAAATGCACAGTAGTTCATTTGGCAGATGCTTTGATGGAGTTTTTCCATGACCTTGTTGTCGCAAACCCCCTGCTTTACCAGTCGATCTACAGGAAGCTACACCCCAGTAAAAACCCCAACCTTCCCCTTAGCCTGACCCCTTGAAATCTGATATTTGTGCAGTTCGCTGTTACTAATAAAGCAATCAGGGAACATGCGAAACCAAATTCTATTCAGGATTTTTGACTCGATTGATCGTGATCAAATTTAGCCTCTGCATGATCAACACCCATTTCTTGTCTATTTAATTTCCTCCCTAAAATTGGTTGACATGCAACCAATAAGCAAATGCAGATTTGCCGCTTCTGCTTTTATAGAATATGGAAAATAAATAGCTTTTGATTAAAAAAAAAAATCACTTAGGCAACTATGACATGTATTGGCATGGCAGACATTTTAAATTACGTACAGTGTTTTCAAACATGCTTTTTTAATTTTCATGTGTATTCTATTAATATTGAACACCTGATCTTTACTAGCGTGTAATACCCCAATTAGAATCA
Organism: Sinocyclocheilus rhinocerous; assembly: GCF_001515625.1. Lineage (NCBI taxonomy): Eukaryota > Metazoa > Chordata > Actinopteri > Cypriniformes > Cyprinidae > Sinocyclocheilus > Sinocyclocheilus rhinocerous. The sequence continues at coordinate 221,407 of NW_015648505.1, forward strand.
CAATGTTCCTTTTTTCCTTAAAATATGATATTTGTGTGCAGTTTACTGTTACTAATAAACCAAAATCGATTTAGGTTTTTTGACTTGATTTATCATGATTAAATGTAGCCTCTGCAAAATCAATTCCTTCAATTATTGAACAGACTTTCTCATCTATTTAACTCTCTAAAATTGGTTGACATGTAACCAATGAGTGTATGCAGATCTGCCACTTTTGCTTTTATTGAATATGGAAAAAAAATAAGAGGTACACAACAAATGATGTTTTGATGAAGCTGAAGTGACTTGCATGCTATTTCTCCTGTGTCTGGGCTTTTATTTCGCATGACATCACTTTTAAAATGGTGTCTGTGCTCAGATTTAGTGCTCTAACAATTTGAATACCATGAAGTGATGGCCAAACATGAAAATGCTGTTATACAGAGCAGGACGGGTAAATAATTTACTTGCAGCAGTGCACTATGCAATTTGGAGAATACGTTTTATTTATGTTTTTCCTTCCCATAAACAAATCATTTTCAATCTTCCTGTGCTCTTTGATGGAGGACAGCCCATTTTTGTGTCCGTTTTATTTTATTTTATTTTTTAATCGTGCAAAGGATGCAAAGCTTATCCAATTAACTAGTCACATGACAGGCAGCTGCCATGTTGATAAATGCCAATCCCAGTGCACAAGCCTGTGCAAATTAAATAGACAGCCCTCCCTTGACAAATAACAGCTTTCTGAATTTACGCTCGCCTTATAGCTGTCATTCTGAGGTTATAGGCCTCGGGTCATGATATACGACTCAATCTTCGGACGGCCTGACTTCGTGACAGTGAACTGTCGGGCAGAGAGGAAATTCATTTGTTTTGCTAATTCAGTTTCACTCCGAGGCTTTTTCCACCCAAGCTGTCGTTTGGAGTCCATCATGGATGAAGCGTAAGTAGCATCTGGGCCAGTATCCCCTTCATAAAGAAGTTACATCAATGCCATTGACGGATGGTGCATCTTAATGGCAGAACTGTGTTTTAGGGCAAATTGTATTTGCTTTCTATGCGATTCTTGAAGCTAAAAGGTCATGAAAAATTTCCTTCCTCCTGGGAAACAAACAAAATGGATGTTAAAAATGTTATGTTTGTGTATGCAGTAATTCCAATGAAGAAAGACTTTGAGACTTGCAGTGTAAGTAAATTATTCAGAAGCTGGTGAACAGACTTCTTTTATCATCACTTCGCAGACTTCAAATAAGACTCAACATATAAATATTATTGGCCGCGAGTTTGCCGGTTCAATATTCTGCCTTTATAGCACACCACACCTCCAACACAATTTAACTTCATCTTCCTCACATAAATCAAAAGCGTGGTTATGTAGCATCTTCAGCATAGTCTGCTTGAAGAACAACAGAGAGAAAATGTCAAAGCTTATCTTAACCAACCCGCAGCTGCTTTTTACATGAGTTATGACACAAACTCTCAAGAGTGCATGTACTAGATGTATAACACATATAACACATGACCTTTACTCTATGACCTTAACCTTATACATAAAAAGCTTAAAATATGAAATATTTATTGAAATTAGGGCTGGACAATAATTCAATATCAATATGTATCGCAATATAATTTTTTTCAATAACGGTGATATGATTTTTAAACACATTTCCGATATTTCGATATACATTACCAGTTTCCCATACATTGATTATATATATATATATAAACACACACACACACACATATTTATCATGCAAACACATACACATAAAACAAGAGTCAAAATGAAATTCTTAAATGGCAAAATATAATTATATAATATATAACTCATTATCATATACATATAATATGCACTACTATTCATAACTACCTATTTTTATTTATTATAAATACAATTATTGCATATATTATTTCTCAAAATAGAAATCTTCTCTATAAATATTCACAATATTAAAAATCTGTTCAGTACATCTTTTTCCCTTTAAGTTCCCTTCACATTCCCCTTTTTCCATATTAATTAAAGAAACAAATACTTTTGTTCACCAAGGATATGTTAATTTTTTAAAAAAGTGATAGTAAAGACTTATATTTTTGCAAAATATTTCTATTTTGAAGAAATCAGAGAATCCTGAAAGAAGTATTACAGATTCCAAAACAACAACAACAACTATGACAAAAACAACATTAAGCAGCACAACTGAATCGATGAGAAATCAGCCTATTAGAAATATTTCTAAAGGATCATGTGAAACTGAAGATTGAAGCAATGTCTGATGAAAATTCAGCTTTGCCACCACAGGAATAAATTAAATATTTTAAAGTATATTAAAACAGAAAACCATTATTTTAAATTAAAATAATATTTCACACTATTACTGTTTACACTATATGTTTTATCACAAAAATGAAACCTTGATGACCATGAGAGAAAACATACATATTTAAATAATATGTAAAACTGTCACGGTTGTGATGTACAGAAGGCGCACGAAGAAGAAGAAGAAGAAGAAGAAGAAGAATGTAAACAGCCTTTAATTATCCACACAGAGGGTATCCACAAAAGGCAGGCAGGAATCACAGGCACATACACAACGTTAACTTTAACACTGGACGAGGGAACACAGTTACAGACTAGAACTAAATAGATTGGCAAATGAGGATAACTAACGAAAAACACCTGAACCAAATGATACAATCAGACAGAGACAGAAACTAGGTCAAACAGAGCACATGGGGGAAGAAAACACAACAAACAGTCTTTGGGTCTGACAAAAACAATTGATCAATATTTATTTTTATTTTACATATAAAGACAGAATGGTAATGAGTCAGAGAGAAATAATTAAATAAAATATACATTAAAAAAATCTCACAGAGAAATAATTATCTCTCTCATAACACGCTTGTATATGTGTTTTATGGGGAACACTTAAAACACATTTACTATCTATAGACGTAATGGTTTTTATACTGAACAAAGTAAAAATTTTATATTGTAAAAACTGTTAACTGTACTATTCTGTAAAACTGTTTTTTTTTTTCTAAGCCACTTGGTTTACGAGGACACAGGAAGTGTCCTCATAAACCATGTTTCTGTTGTAATACCCATGTCATTACACACATTTGTGTCCTCATAAACCATGTATTCAAGCACACACACATTGGTGATTTCTTAATTTATTAACATAAGATTCTCATCTATGTGACAAATAATGTTACATAAATCAATTTTGCAGTTCAAACCATACTTCAAATCCTTATTTGGCAGCACTGCTATATTTTTTTGTGGGACTGATAGGGTTGATTTGAAATATGATGCCCATGTCACAGTCATAATGGACTATGGTTGTCCCCTCAGTCTCAGTGTCAAAGCATGATAAATGTCCAATATTATCAACTGAGGGGAAAGCAAGGTCTCTCTATACCACCAACAGCTCCTCAGCAGAACAGCAGGACTGGGGTCAACACTGAATGAAAAAAACAAACACCTTGTTCTGTCTCACTATGAACTTACTGCAAACCTTTCCTTTTTTAGTTATAATATAACCATGATATTGGCACTAAAAAGCCATAAGATCATGTGCATTAAATGATACATGACTGCAATAATTATTTCTCTGTGAGAGCTTTTTAACAGCCGACAGTTAGAGTAAACAAAATGATACAGGATCTAAAGAGGCAAATATGTAAATTACAATATCCTATAAGCAAGTCTCACGCTGATTAATCTCTCATTTTCATGACGTTATTCTCCAGGATGTCTCCAGGCATTATTCATTGCAAAATTAATTCCTACTAATGCAAAACATGGTATATGTTCAATTTGCATGCATATTTCAATACAACCACTGTCACCTTCAAAAGCTTTCAAGAAAATAGAAAAACACACTCACACAGCAGTGCTATGTTGAAGAGAGCCAGCTGTAGCATATGGCCTGTTTCTTGGCTTATTACCTAAAGACAATATTGTAATAAAAATGAATGAGGCCAGAATCTTATCTTAACCAGGCCTAATATCCTGCTGCTGTCATTTAGAAGATTCAAGACAATGGACAAGCTAATAGAAATGTCCTTTTCTTCAGATAGGGGGCTGGGTTTGTGTCGATAAATGCAACGGATCTGGACTGAGGGTTGGGTTTGACTAGGAGAAGACAGAGACAGATGCACTCTGCATACTAATCAGGATAATCACCTTGCACAATCTCATGCTGAAATTCTCTTTTTCCAGTTAAGATTATCCAATGGGTGCTTATGAACTAGCCCTCTCTGTGATACCCTGATTGAGCAAAAGCACAAAAACTCCCATCTGTATCGGGCTCCATTATGACTGCGTGAGTGATGACAGATGCACGGGTCAAATAATAGACGTAATCATTTCAGCTTTTAAAACATAGTTTAATTTGCATATGATGTCAGACTTGTACATTTATGACAGTTATTATCGCGTTCCGTCCATATAAGCTGCGAATGCGCCGCATACCCAAGCCGTTCACGGGCTAATTAATATAAACATAATTATAAGTTGATCCCTTGTCATTTGAGATGTGACTTAAAGCTTAAAAAAGGGTTGGGAATAAGTATGTAAAATTATTTATTTAAAAACAACTGTAATTTTCTGTAAATCTATGTCAGTGACGGAAGCTTATTCTCCACACATTTGCGGTGCCTCCGCTCTGTAGCTATGACTCGTCAGGATTGTACCACGTTCTCAGTGTTTTCCTGGTATGTGGCTGATTTCATGCGCAAGGTAAGCTGCCCGAGAAGCGCTCGCCCAAGCGGAAAAATGCGCTGTTGCTGTCAGATCTCGATTGCTGAAAATTACATTGTGTTTGATGCAAAACTAACTCGACTAAATCATATGAAAAAAAACAAAAAACATCATAACTGTATATTTTCATGCTTTCTCAAGCAAAGCTAATTTTGAAAGTCCACTAAAAGCATATCTGGTCATAGACAATGTTGAAGCTATTGTCAACACGCCTAAGTGGAAAAAAAAAAAAATGTTTATAAAAATGTATATAACATTTTAAATAATAACAAACATCAGGGAAAAAATAGGAAACAATACCCTTGTTTCCCATGTGTCGCTTACAGTTGAAGTCCTTTATTGTTGTTTGCAACATTACTTGGAAATATGTCAAAGATATTATTATTTTATTTTATTTTTATTTTTTTTTATTTTGCATGGTCTATTATTGAAGTAGTGTCACCCGGGTGGGAGCTTTATCTCCTATTCACTGGGAATAAAAAAAATAAATGAATAAATAAATAAAATAAAATTGAACATATACATATAGAGTGGGGAATCCCCCATCTCCCCACCCTCTGAATATTCAATATCCTCTGAATATCATAACGTATCTACGTGTAAATGTTATCTGGCGGTTTTTACTTGGAAAAGCAGCTGTTTTCTTGCATTTTAATATCTATGGATAAACCTGAAACGATAGAAGAAGGATTGGAGATTAATTTTTATGTACAAATAAGGTCGGAATGTGCATACTTTTAAAATGACACCTGCCACGGTGTTTTCCTCTTTGAGTGTGTCCTAAAAGGGCTTTGGCTTGGCCACTCCAAAACCTTAATTTTGTTTTTCTTGAGCCATTCAAAGGTGGACTTGCTGGTGTGTTTTGGATCATTGTCCTGCTGCATAAACCAAGTGCGCTTGAGCTTGAGGTCACAAACTGACGGCCGGACATTCTCCTTCAGGATTTTCTGATAGAGAGCAGAATTCATGGTTCCATCAATTATGGCAAGTCATCCAGGTCCTGAAGCTGCAAAGCAGCCCCAGACCATCACACTACCACCACCATGTTTGACTGTTGGTATGATGTTCTTTTTATGAAATGCTGTGTTGGTTTTACGCCAGATGTAACGGGACACACACCTTCCAAAAGTTCAACTTTTGTCTCATCAGTCCACAGAATATTTGCCCAAAAGTCTTGGGGATAAACAAGATATTTTTTGGCAAATGTGAGATGAGCCTTTGTGTTCTTTTTTGTCAGCAATGGCTTTTGCCTTGGAACTCTCCCATGGATGCCGTTTTTGCCCAGTCTCTTTCTTATTGTTGAATCATGAACACTGACCTTAATTGAGGCAAGTGAGGCCTGCAGTTCTTTAGATGTTGTTCTGGGTTCTTTTATGACCTCCTGGATGAGTCGTCATTGCGCTCTTGGAGTGATTTTGGTAGGCCAGCCACTCCTGGGAAGGTTCACCACTTTTCCAAGTTTTCTTCATTTGTGGATAATGGCTCTGACCGTGGTTCGCTGGAGTCCTAAAGCCTTAGAAATGGCTAAATAACCCTTTCCAGACTGATACATGTCAACTATTTTGTTTCGTATCTGTTCTTGAATTTCTTTAGATCGTGGCATGATGTGTTGCACTTTAAGCATGTTTCACTTTGTCAGAAAGATTCTATTGAAGTGATTTCTTGATTCAACAGGTCTGGCAGTAATCAGGCCTGGGTGTGGCTAGTGAAATTTAACTCGGCTTTCTAAAATAATGAGGTTAATCACAGTTTGTTCATGATTTAACAGGAGGGGGCAATTAATTTTTCACGTAGGGTCAGGTAGGTTTGGACAGCTTTTTTCCCCTTAATAAATGAAATCATCATTTAAAAACTGCATTTTGTATTTACTTGCATTATCTTTGTGTATGATTAAAATTTGTTTGATGATCTGAATCTTTTAAGTGTGACAAATATGCAAAAAAAAAAAATCAAATAAAAACGGAAGGGGGCAAAAACCTTTTCACGGCACTGTGTGCGTATATATATATATATATATATATATATATA
>NW_015648505.1:228276-239699 GCF_001515625.1 Sinocyclocheilus rhinocerous
GAGACGAGCCTTTGTGTTCTTTTTGGTCAGCAGTGGCTTTTGCCTTGGAACTCTCCCATGGATGCCGTTTTTGCCCAGTCTCTTTCTTATTGTTGAATCATGAACACTGACCTTAATTGAGGCAAGTGAGGCCTGCAGTTCTTTAGATGTTGTTCTGGGTTCTTTTATGACCTCCTGGATGAGTCGTCTTTGCACTCTTGGAGTAATTTTGGTCGGCGGGCCACTCCTGGGAAGGTTCACCACTGTTCCAAGTTTTCTTCATTTGTGGATAATGGCTCTGACCGTGGTTCGCTGGAGTCCTAAAGCCTTAGAAATGGCTAAATAACCCTTTCCAGACTGATACATGTCAACTATTTTGTTTCGTATCTGTTCTTGAATTTCTTTAGATCGTGGCATGATGTGTTGCACTTTAAGCATGTTTCACTTTGTCAGAAAGATTCTATTGAAGTGATTTCTTGATTCAACAGGTCTGGCAGTAATCAGGCCTGGGTGTGGCTAGTGAAATTTAACTCGGCTTTCTAAAATAATGAGGTTAATCACAGTTTGTTCATGATTTAACAGGAGGGGGCAATTAATTTTTCACGTAGGGTCAGGTAGGTTTGGACAGCTTTTTTCCCCTTAATAAATGAAATCATCATTTAAAAACTGCATTTTGTATTTACTTGCATTATATTTGTGTAATATTAAAATTTGTTTGATGATCTGAATATTTTAAGTGTGGCAAAAACCTTTTCACAGCACTGAAATCTATATATAATGTTTTTATGCTTTTATTTGGTTGAATATGCAGTCAAAACAGTAATATTGCGAAATATTACTGTATCAAAATAACTTATATATTTTTAAAATATTTTCTAGGTAATATATTTTGTATATTGTACATAAAATTCAATATTTAATATATTAAAATATTTTTATTAATATTTTTTATATTTTCTTTTTATTCTATTTTGCCATAAAAATCTATAAATCCTTTAACATTTGACATTTCTAATATAACATCAGAAGAACCAGATTCAATGATATAAGAGAGTGTAAAAGAAATATATAAAAGATGAAGGAAACCCACATGCTCATTACCTGTCTATTGATCATGGTCACCCACATGACTGAAATAATCACAACCATATTCCAGTATCCTTTTGTCTTTACACAACATGTCTAAATGGAAGTAGCTTTTTTTTAAAAATCTTTTCTTAAGACAGTTTAAGACTATGTTCTTTAAAAGAGCTTGTTATCAGAGTAAAATGATGGTAACCTCACAGGTATTTGGGAACTCTGAGTTGGTGCATGGAAAAGTAATATTCCAAGAATTCTGGAGGTCACAGATTTCTATATCTCAGCCTGGATTACATAAACATAAACATTGAGAAATAATAAATAATATGTTATAAATGGGTACGTTATTTAATGCCAGACTATGTTGTGCCTAAAACAAAAGCACCCACCTGCACACAGTTGATGTTTCTCAAGGTGACATCTATCTATACACACTTGCATGGTTCTTGATAAAAGTTATTGAGATTAATTAATTAAAATTTTTTTTATAACATACACATTTTATAAAATGTAAAAAATGGTCTGTCAAAGTCAACATGTTTACCTATGCTAATAATTACATTCTGAAGTGAACATACTTACATTTACATACATACAGTGGTGAGAAGAGTACTGAAAAAATATACTCAAGTACAAGTACCATTACCTTCCAAAAAATGTAGTGTGAGTAGAGTAAAAGTACTTGTCCAAAAAACTACTTGAGTAAGAGTAAAAGAGTAGCCTATTTAAAAGTACTGAGCTGTGGATTCTACCCCCTCATAATAAACGCTGTACACCGCAATTTATACATTTTAAAAACGTTGCACATTCTGTAATTCACATTATCTTGTTTGTCATAAAGAATGAAGAATATCTATCATCCAGCAGTTTTAATTTTGACTGCCAACTCTTTAAAATACATCAAAACAGCACAGAAACAGTATTCAGTTGAAGAAAAGATGAAAGTTATTCTCAGTACAATCACAAAAGTCAACAAGTTCAGCAAGCAACAATGACTTATCCAAGTGACTGCTGCAGAACGCACGCGAGAGAGAGACGAGGCAGCGCAGATCGCGCGTCTCATAAGTGAGTGGGAATTTACCGAACGTTGCGCTTGCGTGAGTTATCACTGTATGCAATACCCACAACCTCACACCAAATTTCAGGCCATGTAGATATGCAAGCATATATACAAATCATTTAGTAAGCAGAAATCCGAAATAGATTTTCAAGAACTACACCTGAAAGACACTATTTAATGCATTAATAATGTTTCTCTTCCGGTTTATACATCTAATATTGCATTACTCCAATAGTGAATTGTAAAAAGGAAAAAATAGTAAAAACGAAAAAGAACATAGTATATATTTATACAGTATTATACAATTATTTAATGTGTTTTTAATACCATGTTTTTTTGTTTTTATTTCTCATTCAATATAAATAGGTCTTTACACATGAATATACATGAACATGTGTGCAGTGGCATATAGCACATCTGTGAGGCCCCCTGCCATGAACGAGATGGGGCCTCTCCCACAAGCAGTGATGTAATGTATAAAAATAGTATATAATAGTAGTATTTTGCACCTGCTGCAACATACTACTGAGTCCATCTCACCATTTACATAACTGATTTAACAGTAATGTGGTGAATTACCATTGCATTGATGCATCTGATGATAAAATAAAATAACATTATAAGCTATACAATGTGCATAGTGATTTTGTTATCGCTTTTTAGTCAGACTGTCACTGAAATCCCTGAAGAAAGTCTATGAATGTGGTGGCCAAAGAGCCACTGCTCCGATTTGATTTTTATTTTAGCAATAGCAGGAGGATCCTTTAACAATAATAATACACAAACATCTGTTATAGGCCATGTTAAGAGTTTTTCACATGCTTTTCCACTCCCCTGCATCTTTGTGCTCACGTCTTGCATCTTTTGCAGTGTCTTCAGCATGACACAGCATTCTACAAACGCATCGCTCAAGTCAAAATAAGTTGCAAAGTTTAGAAAAGAGACTTAGCGATTCTTTCCAAATTCCACTGCCGCATCTTGGATTTTTGTTTTTTTAAAGAAAAGCATGTGTGATTTGAATGCCTTTTAGAATGTCCTGAGATGGGGTCCACTAAAGAGGCGGGGCCTGGGGGGGTGTCCCGTATGCCACTGCATGTGCGTGTGTTTTAGGAAAATGTTTGTTACTCACAAAACCATGCAATGTGAATGTCGCCATATTTCAGTTCTCTGCGAACACCCAAATGCTCATCACCTGCAAAAGTGTCACAAAGCAGCTCGATGGCACCTAGATTTTCAAAATGACCTTTGAACATTTCCTATTCAGGTGGCAAAAAAGGTTTGTGACTAACACCTGTAAATGTAAAACAATTATCGTCTGGATAGGAGTAGTTTCCGAATAATCTCAGTGTTTTTTTTCTACCATAAATCAGGACAAAAAATGTGTCTGAAAAATGAGTTTTTCTAAAAATCACATACATGCACCTGGACAAATCCCCACCTGCTCCCTCTGCTCTGTACTGCATGAACAAGCATGTGCTGGAACCCAACCAAGAGCACATGCACTGTTTCAAATCGCAATACCGTCCTCCAGAGATGTCTGGATGGCCCACTTCTACCTCAAAGTTAGCCAAGGGGAGTGCACTAGCAGCTGGTAATTACCGTGCATATGGCTCACCCCCTTAATTAGCACCAGCACTCCAAGTTTCTAATGAGTTTCGGTTTTATTTCATTCTGTTTAAGAGACAAGTAAAAGAAAAAAAAAAGTGGCATACAATAGGCCAGGCAGTGTGGATGCTTTCACATATATTATAAGTGATGTTGTGACAAATAAAACCCTGATTTGGCAGGCTGATGCAAGACTCAAGCAACTTTTTCTTTTATATCACTGATATAATTTTACCACTTGGTTCCTGTATATACTTCAGTATAGCACACTGAACAAAAACAATTTTGAAGCAGGAAGGTCTCATTGAATGCACAGTCTAATCTGATTTGTGATCAGGCTAACTGATGTCAAATTACAGAACTGACATTATTTGAATCAGCAGTTTGTCTTGTTTAATTTGACATATAACAACCATGCAAGCTTTTGATCTACATTTTTAAGAAAAAATACAAATATCACACTGTCTGTAATGTGTTTAGAATTGTTAGTCTTTGTTTTATTTACTTCTATATACTTTGCTTCTATATTATTTTTTGTTAGACATTTGAAAACCTCCACTGGTTTATGTAACATTAAGCAAAATGAAAATTTGATGAATGTGTCCTTATCCTTAGGCTAAGATGAGTTTGTTTGTTTTCTTAAATTTAAAGTTAAAATGCTTTAATGATGGATTTGTTTCTTACAAACATGCAGCTTTTCACTTCACAATACATTAATCGATGGACTGAAGTAAATTACTTGTGGATGTTTTTATCAGCTGTTTGGATTCTCATTCTGACGGCACCCATTCACTACAGAGTATCCACAGGTGAGCAAGTGATGTAATGCTAAATTTCGCCAAATCTGTTCTAATGAAGAAGCAAACTCATCTACATCTTGGATGGCCTGAGGGTGAGTAAATTTGAGCAATTTTTTTGTATTATTTTTGGGTGAACTATTCCTTGGACTTTTTCCACTATAAACAACTATGGAAAAAAAAGCAAAAATAATTCAATTTATTTTTACTGATTGGCAGAGTTATTGTGTCAATATTCACAGAAAAACTTCAATAACTTACATTGTTGTTTGTTTGTTTTTCTAAAAATGGATATACCAATATAACATGTTGTTGTCTGTATATGGAAAGCTATTCACAAAACTACACAGAACAATATTTGCATTAATAAACTTCTTATTCAGTTACCCAGACAATAATTACATTTCTAATAAACTCACCAACCCTAGTTTTTGTGTATAAAGACATTTTCCCTCAGGATATTCCCACTTACACTCAATAGACACTATCTCTCAGCAATTATATAGCAATTTTTATAATCTCTTTTCAGCACGAGACAGATATTATGTACATGCCGCATGTGAGAGGAAAAGAAAATACAGAAAAAAAGAATGATTACTTTCCTCTGGGAAAGAAGAAGAGAGTAAATAGAGCCATTAATACCAGAAAGAAAATAGTTGTCTGTTTGTACGTGTTACATTGTGCAACATTACTTGGATATTATTTCTCTTATTACAAGTATTTTTGTTACATATTGAATGTGCTATTTACATCATCAAATTGTGTACACCTATGTACATTTAAGTCTACTATAATAAAATAATGTCTTATTTTCTGATTATGGCCTAATACATTTTAATACATTTTGAAAGACACCAGAAGCCAAACTGAAAACTGAAAGTCAATGTTATATATGATAGACTACTCTCACTCCATATATCTCATGATTTCATGGTTTAATCTCAATCATCCATTCACATTAATACTTAACATTTTGCATTTTCTAGAACATGAAATACATGTATTAATCATAAGACAGCTGCTATGTGCACTGTTATGAATTACAGGAAGGATGTTTCTATTTATACAGTAACGGTAAAGTGCTCATGGATTTTGTTTGTCTGGACAACAAAGCAAATTGACTGATCAATAAAATGAAGGCCTCTATGAAGTGATGTCATTAAGAAAAAATGTATCCGACAGGACGTCCCCTAAGCCTTTAGCCTGTGTCCAGTTTCAACTGGTTTTGCTCTTACTGGAGCAGTAGAGCTGTAATCTGAAACAAAAGCTAATGCATAGGCTCAGAGAGGTTCATTTTGTGTTTTCACACTGTGTCAACTGTGACAAGGAGCTGCAATAGTTTGTTTGTGATTGACTATAACCTGTGGCTATAAAAATCACATTATCATACACTTCTATAAACCTGTGGCCAACAGGTTTATGATATTCAACAGACAGGACAGTAAAACAGACACCTATTAAGCAACACTCCAGTCTGTGCAGGCTTGTTTCTTGGTGATCTGGTTGATTTTTATTTATTTATTTCTTATTATTTATTTTATTCATTTTTGTTGGACATTTACAACCTAAATTGTCATTTCGTGCCACAAGCCAACTGCCAACTTCACATTCTTCAGATACAATTATTATTATTTTTATATAGAAGTGTGATATGCAAATCTATAATATAATTAAAAGTGAAATATAATGACAGTGCTTGTCATATTTTATTGATGGACCCATATTGATCCTAATGCAAATCGCTTGAGCAGCGTACTGTTGCTATGGTAACCTCCTCAGGTGAACGTGACTTCTATTTGCAAGAGTCTATTTGATATCAGTTGAATATTACTTGATTCTAACTTCTAACAAAACAATACCAAACCTTTTGCTCTGATTTTGACTCCTTATATGGAAGGGTCAGACCCAAAATGACTTGTAATGATAGAGATTGTACAAAACAAAACAAAACAAAACCCAGGTTTTGTTTACATTTTAAATGTAGGATAATTTTTTTAACCAGTTCATACCACATGTACAGAAAAATGGAAAACAGTTCTTTTAAAATTGTAATAATATTAATAATAATATTACTGTTTGTTTTTTTTTACTGTACTTTCAATCTAATAAATAAAGAGACTTCTTACCAACCCCCTTTTTAATAGTAGTGTAAAAGTAACAAAAACGGTTGGCATAATTTTTGCTGAAGGTCGAGTAGTCAAAACTAAATTAAACATAAATTCAGTCTGAGAACGCTTTTCTTTGCACATAAGAATGCTTGTCCACAATTATTACTGAATGAGGTCCAAAGTCTGATGATTATAACACTGAAACCGCAGTCCTGTTCTCACACAAAGACACAGAAAGAAAGAAAAAAAACACTCTACAGACACACAAGAGCTCACAGAGCTCTCAGTCCACACCTACCAAACAGAATGCTCAAATTAAACTGAACTCCATATCTGACTTATGGATATAACTATTTTTGATATATAAAATGGACTACGCTACCTAATAGATCTGAGGTTTTGATGACCTTCAAGCTCATTCTGAGAACAGGTGGAAAAAATGATGTCCATTACAAAGCCAGCACTTTTAATCTCTAATTCCCACTGATGTTTTTTAGGCCTTTCTCTAAAATGACCATCCATTTTCATTTCCATTTCACACCTTCAAACTTCAACTTAGACCTTGCAATGCCCTCATATATTTAGGTGCCATTTAGGTGCCAGTTTTTTTTCTTTCACACTCCTGAAATAATGACAAGCTTGATGATCTGACAATACCTAATGGCAGCCCTGCGGCCCAGACATAAGGTTGATGCATGACTTTTGACCCTTTTTCATAGCTTCAAAAGTTTATTCATCATGACTGTCCCATTAAATGCATTTTATGTTATTAAATGCAGTGCAGGAAAACATGTTTTAATGCCATCATTGATTGCTAGTATACCCAGAGCGATAGCTGCAGAGCTCCCTCCATGTGAAGGTTGAACTATATATAGTTTCTCTGAAAGACCATTATTGTGATGCAGCCAAGAAATATGCCTGTTTCCATGTTAAAAAGCTGAAAAAGACTTACCTGCATTGTTGCATCAGGAACGGAGGAGTCATAGAAAAAGAGAAAGAAAGAAAGAAAAAAAAAACAGTTAGAATAACTTGGGCATCTGATAAAAAATAAAGCCATTTTTTCTGTTTTCCCAATTGGGGTGTTTTTTGAGGAACACACACTTGTTTGCCTCGAATCACTGCACTGACAGACACTGTGAAAGACACCTTGAAAAACAAACAATAATGCTGGCGTTAAAATTACCCATAACCACACACCCACACATCCATTCCTCAAATTTACCTCCTTCCTTATCTTCGCCCCAAACTCACAATAGGCACATCAAATGAAAGTTCAGCACTGGAATATGTTAACGCATAAAGCAAACACTACATGGAGATAAAAAAACGAAGATGCCCTGAAAACAGAAGGGGTGCTGTATTGATAAAGCTGAGCTGTCAACATTGTTAAAGGTTAACATCGCTTCTTCCAGTCAGCGAGTGCAATGGAGTGCTTTCATCACAGGTAGAGTGATTCACGGCTCTACAGAAGGGGAAAGACTCCATGCTGAGAGTAACAAATGCTGAATCCATGTACTGCTTAAACTCTTTGGAACACCTGGAGCAAACCTAACATAGCTAGACTACAACTATCAACTACTACAGCCATAATGACCATTCATTCAATGGTGGGGTCCAAAAACCCAGATGCTTTTATTTTGCATTTTCTCATTTATTTTTCACTGTAAATTATATTATCAGCACAACACTTTAAGTGAAAAGTTAAACTGAAAAGATTAAGACTTCAGTCTTAGTATACCTTGATTTGAAAGGCCTCCACGAGAAAAATTTGACAGTCTGTGTTATACGATGTTTTCAATATGTTTCAAAGAGCATCTTTTGCTTCAGCGGAAGTATAAGATCATCTGACATTTTGAGGATTTCACATGGTCAATGTCACAAATTTGCTTACATTTGATTTGTGACCTAGAAATAGTGTAGAATCTGAAATATTTCTACTACATTTCACATTACAGACTCAAACACTTTGGTCCCCACTGTGCATACTTTTATTCATCAATTTAGCAAAAAGAAGAGTAAAACATGTATAATATTACATATAATGCTATATATTAAAATGATTTCTGAAGGATAATATGAAGACTGGACTACTGAAAATAAAATATATCACACAGTCGGGTGAGCATAAAAGACTCTTTTCAAAAGCAGTCAGAAATCTTACTGACCCCAAACTTTTGAATGTCAGTGTACAGGTACACACACACACACACACACACACACACAGTGTCTAATAATAATAATAATATAAAAAGTTAAATACAATAAAAATAAATATAATCTAAAATAATAAAAATGTGCAACTGCATTTAAGCATAGTAGACTTTTTTCTTCAAATAATTGACAGAGAATGTATGCAGCAGTTTTGATGGGTTTTTTTACCCATTACCCATGAGGCCAATCATGAGGCCACTAGCATCAAAGGAGTTTAGAGTATGGATGGGCAAGGACAAATTACAGAAATGGTTCTCTTAGATGTTTCCAGTGCAAAGCAAATGGAGCACACACCATTTTGTACTTTTGCTGTAGAGTCTTAACAAATAATGACATTGCCTTGAGGGAGAAGCCAGCATGTAGTGATTTACATTGAGTTACTGTGCTCTGCCAGCCGGGGATGTGAACACTTTTATGAGAATGCGGCGCCTGCAAAGTGAACATTTTTATTCTATTTTTGTTGTCACACATCTATTCTCTTTGTTCACAATAAAGTAATGAGACAAAGCGGTTCAAGCCTAGCTTAGCCCATTTGCACAATAAAGAAACAAAGTTATTTCTCACGATACCTCTATGTAGGATATTTGCCAACACCTCTAACAAGTGTTAATCTCGCCAACGAAAATGTTCACTGATGAAGTGTTAACAAAGACAAGACAAAAAGACGTGACGACGATAAAGGATTTTAATTATTAGTGGAAATATCAGGAAAAGAATATGCTAAATAATAATTAAATTAAATATTATGACTTTAAATGCACATGTGAACTAAGTTACGTGCAGATCAAGAATGTGTAACCAAAGTCTATTTAACCCTATTCATTATTTAGGGAAATTAATGTACTATATGTGACCCTGTACCCCAAAACATAAATAGCACGGGTATATTTGTAGCAATAGCCAACAATACATTGTATGGGTCAAAATTATCGATTTTTCTTTCATGCCAAAAATCATTAGGATATTAAGTAAAGATCATGTTCCGTGAAGACATTTTGTAAATTTCCTACCATAAATATATCAAAACTTAATTTTTGATTAGTAATATGCATTGTTAAGTCAATGGATGTGTAAATCTCAATTTCAAAAAATTGATCGTTATGACTTGTTTTGTGGTCCAGGGTCACATATTTGGTTTCACTAATATTTATACTTTCATATTTTGTATTTTGAGGAGAATTTCATGCTACGAGAAAATATTCACCTATAAATTATTCCTCATTTCTTGTTATATCACAGCACCATCGCTGATTTGTAGACTGTATCCCCCCAAAAAATTGCTGCAATTTTTCATATTTCCCATTCATTTACTATGGCAGTTATTTTTGACTATGTGTGTGACTATTTTTAAGACCATTTAGCCATTTCTGATTATGTCCCCAGTTTTTTGAGTGGGTGTTAAAATGCAAGTGATACTGTTTTTGAAATCAAATATTTACATAGCTATGACAGGAAACACGGGCATCTAACAATGCTTTGGAAAAAAAAAGCTAATCTTTAAAAATAAAGCAAATACATAAATCCAAATAGGAAACAAAACAGTTATCAAATAAGTGTCGTATTCTGTGTCCAAAACTCCTGGGGCCTCATTTATCAACAGTGCGTACGCACAGATGTGTGCGTAAGAACAGTTTCATGCAAAGTGTGGGATCTACCAACTTGTACTTATATGTAGAAATGTGTGTAAATATAAGCACATCTCTGAGCATGCTTACGCAGAGAATCTAGTGGTAGAATAGCGACACTACACATAAAAGCATTTAAGAGTGTCACAGTATGCACTAAGCAATCCACATATGTCCTGTGTTTCCTTTAATTATAAAACACTCAATTTATAATTTGTCTGGTTTTAAACAGACAATTTGCGTAATTGGTGTCAAACCCTATAAAAGACAGCTGTGACAAATGTTTGTCTCAGTGCAATGGCTTATCTTGCGTTATTGGAAGACTTGGCAAACAATGCGCTCCGCAGAGAACGCGTTTTCAAAGACCGTTGACTGTGAGTGAGAGCACAGAATGGCTTCTCAGTCGTTACCTCTTTCTTTGCCATGATTTCGGTGAGGACACATACATTCACGTCATTTATAAAGGGAGGTGTTGTCACCATATATGGTTCATTGGAGGCGTTTCCGAATGCAAATGACCGTGAACGTGAACGAGCATGTTACTTACGCACATGTGGGATTTATCAACAATGATTGCTTACTGGTGTGCGTAAGAACTGTGTACGCACGTTTGATAAATATGGATTTTTTTGTACTTACATTCTAAATTTCATTCGTCGGACAAAATATAGAACCTTTTCTACGCATTGTTGATAAATGAGGGCCCTGAAACTTTGGTGTATCATATTTTAGAGCAGTCAATACAATTTGGGAAAGAAATCAATCAAATCTGTATGTGTTTGAAAATATTCAGATGTAACCCCTTTTGTAAACATTTTCATAAGTAAAGGTCATTGCACACTGAGTCCGAAAATTTCGTCCGAAATTTTCGCACGTTAAAAAATAAATACGACCTCACGTTATGTCAATCACGTTTAGACACTGCCTCCGAAATATGCGTCCATCATAAAAAAATTCG